>NW_015622337.1:0-9642 GCF_000836295.1 Verruconis gallopava | reverse complement strand
TAGTAGTTAGTTTGAATACATTCTCATACTCTTGAAGCTCAGACTATTCTAAGTCATAAACATAACTATCTTATTGTATTCCTTCCACAATAAGCTCTTGTTATACATTGTTCCTCTGCTCTAGGAAGCTAAACCCTTCCGAAGTGGCTTACATTAGTGAAGCTAGTCGGTATCAGGAAAGTATTCCTAACAGGAATATCCTTATGGACCACTGAAGGTTTCTTTTACGTAAGTATAATGAATACTCTAGATTAAGGGTATTAAAGGAAATAATTATTATATATATTATAAACATCTTCTAATCAATCTTTATATAGCTTAGGGTTATTAATGTCCAAGACACCGCGTACTAATAATGTGATTGTTAGGAATACTTTCCCAATACCATCTGGCTTCACTAATGTAAGCCGCTTCGGAAGGGTTAAGCTTCCTAGAGCAGAGGAACAATGTATAACAAGAGCTTGTTATGGAAGGAATATAATAAGGTAGTTATATTTATAGCTTAGAATGGTCTAAGCTTTAAAAGTATGAGAATATATTTAAACTAACTACTAGCTATGCTAGACAGTTAAATTATAATAAGTGTAGACTTGAGTTTAGCCTTCCTTATATAGACCTATGTTCTATCCCTCATGACCAAGTCTCAACCGCTCCTAATAAGACTTATGCATATAGTCTTATCTGCCAAGACTGAGACTGGTGTAGAAAGTCTTATATATTAAGATTAAGACTGGCGCTTAGCGTCATTTGGTAATGACCCATGTTACTCTAGCCATACTAGTAAATACACTGTAATATCATTCCCCTCTTTAATAAACTTATCCTAAGTATTAGTTTATTTAAGTATTGTTTCACCCTTCCTTTGAATCTAAAGATGTCTTATTCCATCTCATCCTTAAAAGATTTTGGTAGGGTCTTATAAGTAATATACTTTTGCTATAAAGTAAAGTGAGTATATAATAAGATTAAGTATTATGGAAATATAGTGATTATAGTATATTAGAATTATTTTAAATATAGTATTTATTATATTTTTATGTCTGGAATAAAATCAGTAAAATGCGCCTCCTGCGCTTTAAAAGGAATTGCTTGTGTCAACTTGTCCTGGGCTTCCCTAGATAAGACTAGAGAGGAAGTAAGGTTATAGATAGATACCGACTTACTGGAGTTGGAAAAGATTACTATATACCTAAAGAAAAACTGAAAGATTTTAAAGCTGGCTGAAGATTAAGTGAAAGTAAAGGTGGTATATCTTTTAGATAAGCTAGAGGAAGAAGAAGAGATATAGTGTGTAAAAGATAGTAGTCTTTCTAATACTAAGTTAGAGGAGTTATTATAAGACCTGATTACTTAAAATAATATTCTTTTAAATGGTCCTCCTATCTGGAGTACCTAGGATCCTAAGTCTCTTAATTGTAGCCTGAAAAGACAAAGGCTGGATAACCTATCTTCTAAGGATTTTATTTTAAACCTGCCTTCCACTCTAATAGTAGAGTATGGTCCGGGTGTTCCTTATAAAAGTACTATAACTTAAGTGGATAATTCAGATTCTTATAAGGTTCCTAAGTATTTTCTTCTGAAGGATAACCTTTCTACTTAATAAGGTAGAAGTGTTAATATCCTTAGGTTCTATAGTCTAGGATTTTTTCTACCTTGTATTCTAAATTAGTTAGTTCCTTAAGGTTGGTTTCCTTGTTAAGTGGGGTCTCCAGATCTACTTTTTCTAATAATAAAATATGGAATATAGGATATATTTTTATATTCTTTGGTAGTTATAGCTTATAATTTACTAGTCCTATAATCCTTTTAACTTTAAATAATCTGATTTTAAGAAAATTAAGTTTACTATTTTAGTACTTAGTACGGATGTTTCATCACCAAAGGTAAACTTTATCCCCCTCCTTAAGGTCTGGTTCCTCAGACCTTTTTCGATTTGCCTGGAGGATCATTCTTTTATTTAGGAATATAATATCAGATTATAGTTAAGTATAAAGTGATTATAGTTCTTCTATAAATAGTGTTGCTTCTATAGGTAGGTATACTAATATATTAACTATTAATCTTGGTTCCTTTCTAAAGTTCGCGTAGTACGGTAATATTTCTATAGTACTCTACTTGGTTATATTATATACTAGTGCTACCTATGGTAAAAGTTATACCTAATTATTTTATTTATTATTGATATATATTCACAAGTATTATTCTAGTATTTGGTTTACTTATTCTATCTGGCCATCGCTCTATAGATGATATACTATTAATATTCCCTGTATTATTTATAATACTTGGCATAATTCTTTCCAGAAGTAAGATATAAATATCTTGTCCTAGTTAACGATGATCTTTTCTGGTATACTAAATTTCCCTACTTCTTTCAGGAAAACTTTTGCTAAGTAAGAAGCAGTAAATTGCCTAGGAATTAGGATAAATATTATATATTTTATCAACTGATCAACAGTAACTATAATATTTTTATATTCTATATTATTCTTATCCTTAAAAGGTGGTAAAGGTCCGATAAAGTCTATTAATACTTCTTACTAGGATTTTTCTGATACTTGGTTTAGCTGAAGTAGTCTATAAGGCTTATATTATTTATACTTGGTTTTCTTGTATAAATGGCAAGCCCTAATTTAAGTAAAGACCTTTTATCATATCTTAGGAAAGTAATAGTTTTGTCGTAATCTTTCCAAGACCTCTTCTGCTTTGGCATGTCCTTGTAGTGGTAGCTTATGATATCTAAATATCTATTCTCTCTTGAGATTTAGGGGTAAGATAATTTTCCCTTCATGTATATAGACTTGTAATTTGTCATTATAGTCTATATATTATTTAATAAAGTCGCTTTTTAATTATTTAGTTTAAATCCTCTAAATTTTAGGTATATTAATTTTAATCAGAGATGCCACTTAATATATTATCAAGTCTCCTTCTTATTATAAAAGAGCATGTTTGACCTCCATTCCTTTATTATAATTAGTCCTTCAGCTTAATATGTCTATATTGGTATTAAGTTTTCCACTCCAATGTTTGATCTTAAAGTTAAATGATAATAGTTTATATAACTATCTTAGTTATTGTCTATTTAATACCTTAGTAGTAGTAAAGTTTTAGAGATTCTAGTAATCTGATAGGACTAAGAATATATTTTTTCTTCCTTTTAAGTAGTATTACTAGTGTTTAAGCGTGTTAATGATTACTAGCAGTTCTTGATCCAATATGGAGTACCTAGTTTCTATATCTACAAATTTCCTTAAGTGATAGGCTACTGGTCACCATAACCTATCTTTGTCCTGTTGACTTAGGACCGCTCCAAGAGTATATTTAAAAGTATCTGTCTTAACTCTTATTAGCTTCTTCTTATTAAATAATTGTAGTACTGGAGTAGTCATAACTAATTTCTTAAGCTTATTAAAGGCTTTTTAAGCATCTTTAGTCCACTAAAACTCTTGGGAAGAGATACTAGCGTTTTCCTATTTCTTAATAAGTTTAGTAAGTAGTACTGCAATCCTTGAATATTTAGGGATAAACTATTAATAGTAGTTTGTAAATCCTAAAAATACTTAAACTTATTTAATAGTTTATGGTTTAGGCTATTCTTTTACCCTTTTGACCTTTTCTGGATTTACTTCCAATCCCCTTTCTGATATAATCAGTCTAATAAACTTAATTCTCTATTTATAGAACTTGTATTTAGATGGTTTAAACTGTAAATTATATTTCTTTAATACTTTTAAGACCTTTCAGACATGTTCGACGTATTCTTTAAGTATCTGGGAGTATACTAATATATTATCTATATAGACCTCAATATACTTGTCTAGGTGTTCCCATAATATATGGTTTATATATACTTATATGGTAGCTGGGGTATTTATAAGTCTAAATGGCATTACTCTATACTAATAATGCCCTTGATGAGTGCTAAACGCTATCTTATACTTATTACCCTATTTAATCTGAATTTAATGGAATACTTCTGATATGTTAAATTTTATAAATTATTAAGCTCCTTGGAGTCGGTCTTATAACTCCTGGATTAATAGTAGTGTTATACTATTCTTTACTATAATACTATTTAGGTATCTATAATCTATATAAAGTTGTAGTCTGCTGTCAGGTTTAGATATATAAAATATCAGATATCTTATAGGAGACTTAGACTTTTCAATAAAACCTTGTTTTAGGTTTTCATCTAAATACCTATCTAATACTTTTCTTTGGTCTGCCCTGAGTAAGTAGATACCAAATCTTTTTAATTAGGATCCCTCTTTTAGTATTATTTTATGATTAAACAGCTGGTGTAGTAGTAAGGCTTCTTCTAGAGCCTCCTTCTTAAAGAGTTCTGTAAATTCCTTATACTCTGAAGGAATTTGGAACGCTGTCTTCTGCTCCCTTTAAAGCTGATAAATAGCTATTACCTCTATATCTTATATACTCTGCTATATAAGCTTTTTCGTCTACCCTCTAGTATGCTTCCTAGCCTAGGCAGGACATTAATCTTTAACTAGAGATATAGTTAAGGTTAACCAGTCGATATGTGGTCTTTCATCCTGAAGCTATAATAATCTAAGGATAATATCTGAATTTCTAATATTAGTAATATCAAATATCCTTCTAACCTTTTTACCTAATATTATTATATTAATAGTTATTTTATACTTAATTATACCTTGATCTGAAGCGATCAGAGTTCCATTAATAGTAATAAATAAATATAGATCCTTTTTCTTACCTAAAGGTAAACTCCACTCCCTAGTATACTGACTACTTAAGAAGTCTGCTATAGCTCCTAAGTTAATTATGGCTATAATAGAATTACCTGTAATCTTAACTTCTACTATTAGCTTACTCTCCCCTAACTTACTAAAGCTTTAAGATTCCTTCTAAGAATTAACTATTACACCCCTTAATAGTTGATCTTCTTATTTCCTGAGAAGTAAGGGTGCTCGCTTTCACCGTCATCAAGCATTTCTTCGCCTGACTCCCATTCCTTGGAGCTTCTATCCGGGTTAGATATTTCTTTTATTACTTACAGGTTTAATTAATATAACTTCTATAGATCTTCAGAGTCTGGATCTGTATTTATCTGAAATCTAATTTAATATAGGTCCTTAGGTAAAACCTATATAATAGCCCTTCTTATTACGTTATCTGTCATATAGATAAGCTTTATGATATATTTATAGATATTTTCTATTATCTTATTCTTTTTAGGGTCAAGATTTCCAATTGTACTTTGGATTCCCTATAGTAATGGTCTAGTATTAATAGATATATGGTTATTATTAATAATCCCCCACTGCATTACTAGTATATAATATCTTAGATATTAGTAACTCCAAGTGGTGCAGAGGTTAAGTGGAAGGTGCTTATGGTATACGTAATGATCATTTCCTTTAATACCCTTAATCTGGAGTATTTGTTGTACTTATATAAAAGAAACTTTAGGTGGTCTATAAGGATATTCCTATAATAGTTCTCCTAGATCCTTATTCTCACTATATTCCTAAAATCTATAATCCTGGACCTTACAATGGCTAATCAGTAGTACCTAATAGAATTTATAAGCCATATTCGTTTGAACATCAGGATGTCATCCTAGGATTCCCTGAATCGCCATCTTATCCTATAGTCCAGTGTTTTGATTTAGTCCCTATTAGTATATATTATAAGAGCCTTTCCTAAGCATCATAATCTTCCGCATCTATATACCTGTTCCTAGAGTCTTAATTAACTGTTTCTTAGGTCTCAAACAGTTTTAAGCAAAATATCCTGGTTAACCATACTTAAAACAATTTCCCATATTCTTCTTAAAATTCTTAGGCTTTCTTAGGGCTTGATTACCTTTCTGGAGCTTATCTATCTCCATAAGCTACAGTCTATAGTAATCAGCAGAACATCGCGGTCTCCTATAATTAGGTTGGTATCTTGGTATCTTTCCCTGTTTATTAAGCTTATTTTTAAATAGGATAGAATTGACCCTAATCACTGATTTAATAAGTTTGGTAAGGGTAGATATCTCCTTTTCCCTAAGTTATAACTAAGCCTTAACCTCTAGCTTAAGTCCTGCAAAGAACTTGATTTAAAGTACATTATTGTTCTATTTTAAAATCACTGCCTATTTCTTGAATTCAACCATATAGGAACTTATATCTAACTTTTAGTATAGTTCTAATAGTTTCTTTTCAGCTAGGTGAGCTTCATCAACTTGCTGAAAGTACTGATCCATTTCTCCTATAAATACTAAATAACTCTGGAAAATTCTTTTAATATTATATGGAATGTCTCCTTTCTTTAAGATATATTAGTCAACCTATCTTTAGATCTAAGTATATATACTTCCCCTTAAATAGGAAATAGTATATATGACTTTCTTTTCTTTAGTATCGAGTTTATCCTGGTTCCAATAAATGTAAATTCTGAGCTAAAACCTAAAGGCTTTATATTTAGATTATTTCTCTTTAAAGGGCTTAGGTGGATTAACTTTCGGTTAAGCTATATTATTGTTAAAGAGATTCTTACTTCTAGAATCAGAATTTAAGTTAGAAGAATCAGAGTCGTCAAATAATTGAGCGTTTGGTAGGACTTCCGGATCTCTTAGTGGTGGTGGAGGTAGTGGAGGTACTACTATTTGGTATATTAATGGTCTAGTAGTACTGGTACTTAGGATAACCTTAACCTTCTTCTTTGGTGGACCAGACTATTATTAACTCCCACTACTTCTCTTAGAGATAGTAGATATAAGATATTGTTCCTTACCCTATTTAATAGTTCTGGTAATTTAACTTTTGTTAGGAATACTTTCCTAATACTATCTGGCTTTACTAATATAAGCCGCTTCGGAAGGGTTAAGCTTCCTAGAGTAGAGGAATAATGTATAATAAGAGCTTGTTATGGAAGGAATATAATAAGATAGTTATATTTATAGCTTAGAATAGTCTGAGCTTTAAAAGTATAAGAATATATTCAAACTAACTACTAGCTATGCTAGACAGTTAAATCATAATAAGTGTAGACTTGAGCTTAGCCTTCCTTATATAGACCTATGTTCTATCCCTTATGACCAAGTCTTAACCGCTCCTAATGAGACTTATACATACAGTCTTATCTGCCAAGACTGAGACTGGTGCAGAAAGTCTCACATGCCAAGACTGAGACTGGCGCTTGGCGTCATTTGGCAATGACCCATATTACTCTGGCCGTACTGGTAAGTACGCCGTAACAGTGATAGGGAGTTATTAATAAAAACCACCTATTAATTGATACTGGACTATTACTATAGGGAATTTAAAGCTTGATTAGAAATCTTAACCTTAAGGAGAATAAGATGATAGAAAATATTTATAAATATATTATAAAACTTATCTATATAATAGATAATTTAATAAAAAGGGCTATTATATAGGTTTTACCTAAGGACCTGTATTAAATTAGATTTCAGATAAATACAGATTTAGACTCTGAAGATCTATAGAAGTTATATTAATTAAACCTGCAAGTAATAAAAGAAGTGTCTAACCTGGATAGAAGTTCTGAGGAATAGGAGTCAGGCGAAGAAACGCTTAATAATGGTGAAAGTAAGTACCCTTACTTCTTAGGAAACAAGGAGGTTGACTATTAAGGGGTGTAATAGTTGACTCTTAGAAGGAACCTTGAAGCCTTAATAAATTAGGGGAAGGTAAACTAATAATAGAAGTTAAGATTATAGGTAATTCTACTATAGCTATAATTGATTTAGGAGCTATAGCAGACTTCTTAAATAGTTAGTATATTAGAGAGTGGAGTCTATCTTTATATAAGAAAAGGGATCTATATCTACTTATTACTGCTGATAGAATACCAATCACTTTAGGTTAAGGTATGGTTAAGTATGAGATGACCATCAATATAATAATATTAGGTAAAAAGGTTAGAAGGATATTTAATATTACTAATATTAGGGATTTAGATATTATCTTTAGATTATTATGGCTCTAGGATAAAAGACTATATATCAACTGGTTAACTTTAATAGTATCTCTGGTTAAGGATTGATATCCTACCTAGGCTAGGAAATATACTAAAGGGTAGATAAAAAAGCTTATATAGTAGAGTATATAAGATGTAGAGATGGTAGCTATTTATCAGTTTTAAGGGGAGTAGAAGATAGCGTTCTAAATTCCTTTAGAGTATAGGGAATTTACAGAACTCTTTAAGAAAGAGGCTCTAGAAGAAACCTTATTACTGCACCAGCCATTCGATTATGAAATAGTACTAAAAGAGGGATCTTAACTAAAAAGGTTTAGTATCTACCTACTTAGGGCAGACTAAAGAGAAGCATTAGATAAGTACTTAGATGAAAACTTAAAGCGAGATTTTATTAAAGAGTTTAAGTCTCCTGTAAGATATCTGGTATTTTATATATCTAAACCTGATGGCAGACTATGACTTTATATGGATTATAGATACCTAAATAGTATTATAGTAAAGAATAGCATAATATTACTATTAATCTAGAAGTTATAAGACTGACTTTAAGGAGCTTGATAGTTTACAAAATTTGATATACTAGAAGTATTTTATTAAATTTAGATTAAATAGGGTAATAAGTATAAGATAGTGTTTGGCACTTATTAAGGGTACTATTAGTATAGGATAATGCTATTTAGGCTTATGAATACCCTAGCTACTATATAGGTATATATAAATTATGTGTTATGGGAATACTTGGATAAGTATATTAAAGTCTATATAGATAATATTTTAGTATACTTCTGGATGCTTGAAGAATATGTTAAATATATCTAAAAGGTCTTAAGAGTGCTGAAAAAATATAACTTACAGCTTAAACCATCTAAATATAAGTTCTATAAATAAAGAATTAAGTTTATTAGACTGATTATATCAGAAAAGGGATTAGAAGTAAATCCAGAAAAAGTTGAAAGAGTTAAAGAATAGCCTGAACCATAAATAGTTAAGTAAGTTTAAGTATTTTTAGGATTTATAAATTACTACTGATAGTTTATCCCTAGATATTTAAGGATTATAGTACTACTTACTGAACTTATTAAGAAAAGGGAAAACACTGGTATTACTTCCTAAGAATTTTAGTGGACTGAAGATACTTAAAAGGCCTTTAACAAGCTTAAGAAATTGGTTATAACTACGCTGGTACTATAATTATTTAATAAGAAAAAGCTGATAAGAGTTAAGATAGATGCTTCTAAATATGCTTTTAGAGCGGTCCTGTTACGGCGTACTTACCAGTACGGTCAGAGTAACATGGGTCATTGCCAAGTGACGCCAAGCGGCAGTCTTAGTCTTGGCATGTGAGACTTTCTGCACCAGTCTCAGCCTTGGCAGATAAGACTATATACATGAGTCTCATTGGGAACGATTAAGACTTGGTCATAAGGAATAGAATCTAGGTCTATATAAGGAGGGCTAAGCTTAGGTCTACGCTTATTATAATTCAACTGTCTAGCATAGCTAGTAGTTAGTTTGAATATATTTGTTAGGAATACTTTCCTGATACCGACTAGCTTCACTAATGTAAGCCACTTCGGAAGGGTTTAGCTTCCTAGAGCAGAGGAACAATGTATAACAAGAGCTTATTGTGGAAGGAATACAATAAGATAGTTATGTTTATGACTTAGAATA
>NW_015622336.1:0-9692 GCF_000836295.1 Verruconis gallopava | reverse complement strand
TATTACTACCTATATACTAATAGTACTTTTCCAGTAAAGAGATATAAAATATATTTTAGATTTTCTATAATATTAATAGTTATAGTTAATATATTTGTGAGGAACGGAGTAGGAACATACGCACGGTACGGCTGCGCTCAGGCCGCGGGTCATGTGCTCCAGGGGGAAGCAGTATTTAAACTATATACAGTATCTACCTTAGTTTAACTCCTTAATTATTAGTTTTAATACTAATTTATATTTATTACTCCCTATCCTGATATCACACTTATATTCACCCCTTATAATTCTGATAACTCTTTGCTAAAATAAAGGCATAAGCCTGGTATTAGGATATTAGAATAACTATATAATAATAGTATCTCTATACCTATTATTAAATTAGAACCCTTATTATTAATACTATTAATTAATAAGTAAATCAGGGAACTAAAGAAAAGAGAAGCAGACCTTTAAAGAAAGATCTAACTTAAAAAACTAAAAGAAAGAGTGGTATAAATAGAGGCTATAATTAAAGAGTAATTAATTTATAATACCTTTATTATTATTAAAGATAGCTAATTAAAGAATACCAGTACTGAAATCCCTGAATTAATACTATTAAGCACTCTACCTTAAAGGAAGGATATCTACCTAAAGGACCTTTTAGAATATAAAGGAAAAATACTGCAGAAGTATACCAACTAGATTAACTATACTATAAATATATTTTGACTTATACCTAAAAGATTTATATAAGAAAATATTCAGGTTACCTAAGCCTAATAATTTCTTATAAGCTCCTTAAGGACAACTTGGTCTAATTATACCAGAAATAAAGGAAATAAGCTAAGTATATAGGAAGAATTTATAATATTCCTACTTAACAAACTTAAAGATCCAGGAAACTATAAGCTAAGTATCTATATAGTATATACTTAAGTAACCTAAAGGAAGGGCTAAACTATAGCTGATTTTAAAGCATACCTTACCTCCTTAGAAGCCTAAATAACTACTATATAGATAGAGAAGGAGAAATATAATAACCTTATTACAAAACTTAGATTAGACTTATAGTATTATCTAATAAGCCTGCTAATAATACTAGAGACGCGCAGTGGTGTCATAACGCTGCTTATAAGGTGGGAGAAAACTAAGAAGAAAATAGAGATAGAGACAGCAAATATAGGCTTAAAACAAAAGTTTAGTGATAGTAATATATTCCTTAAATATAATTAGAGCAGGGAACTAGTAAATCTGAAACGCAAGTTAGAAGACCCTAAACTATCTACTAATAAAAAGAAAGAGTTAAAAATAAGATATTACAAGTATAACAAGTTTAGATATATAGCATAAGACTGTCACAAGCTAAAGGGAGAAATAACTAATAAGGGAAAAGTATTAGGGTCATATTGATCTCTACGTATGCGACCTATATAGGACTTAAAGTTATAGGGAAAGTAATTAATATAAGTAGGATAATTAAGGGCCCTATTAATAGTAAGAATACCAAAATTATATTAGATTTAGGAGCTGATGTCAGCCTAATAACATTAAGACTTATAGAGGAGCTCAACCTCCTAGAAGCAGATATATACATACCTCACCTGCATTGGGGGGGTGTTATAGATATTAACTGCTTTAAGGTATATAAAATTAAACTATATTTAAAAGACTTAAATAAAGTTAAGAAGATTATATTAGTAATTATATTTACAGTAGACTAAAGGTAATCATATATTATCCTAGGTATATCCACTATAAAGTAATAAGATATTCTCCTTAATATAGGATAGGAGAAGTGGTACTTTAAAGATACAGTACTAATAGTGTGTATAATAAGTATAGAGGAAGAGATTAATAAAGATAAGTACTATAGTATACTCCTCCTAAGTATAGAGCTGAAGAAGGTGCAAGCAGAATATATACTACCTAATAAATTATAAGATTTTATAAATATCTTTAAAAAAGAAGCTATAATAATATTATTAAGCTATAAGAGTATAGACTATATAATTAAGATAATGGTAAAACTACTGCACTATCTAATCTACCATATATCAGTAAAGGAGCTTAAGGCTCTTAGAGAATATCTCAGCGAGGTGCTACAGAATAGGTAGATAAGGCCCTCTATAAGCCCTACAGGCACACCTATTCTATTTATGCTAAAGAAGAATAGCAAGCTATACCTATATATAGACTATAGAGGCCTCAATAAGGTTACTATTAAGAATAGATACCCCCTACCACTTATTTTAGAGATTCTGGACTGACTAAGTGGCGCAAAGATTTTTATAAAGTTAGATCTTAAAAATATATATTACAGAATATGCATTAAGGAAGGCCATAAGTGGAAGATAGTATTTTACACGCGCTATAGCCACTATAAGTACCTAGTAATACTATTTAGTTTAACTAACATGCCTGTAATATTCCAGGTATATATTAATAAGGTATTAAGGAACTATATTAATACTATATATATCATATACCTTAACAACATCCTCATCTACTTAGAGAACTGGGAGTCCTATATGCGGGATATATATATAATACTTGCACAGCTGTAAGCATATAACCTATACTATAACCTTGAAAAGTGTGAATTCTTTACTAATAAGATTAAGTTTCTTAGCTTTATAGTTAGGATAGATAATATATATATAGACAGAGCAAGAGTAGTAACCATTAAGGAATGGCCTATACTAACAACCCTGAAGAAAGCATAAATATTCCTTAGGTTTTGCAATTTCTACAGATGATTTATTAAAGATTATGTAAAGATTATAAGAGGCTTAACTAACCTTATAAAGGGAATAAAAAATGGTAAGCTAATAAAATCATTTAAATAGACTGAAAGTGCAGAGTAGTTATTTTAGATATTATAAGATGCATTTATAATAGCATCAGTCATTAGATATTTTGATCCAGAACTATCAATTAGGGTAGAGATAGATATATCGCAATTTACAATAGTAGGGATATTATCCCAGTATAATAGAGAGGGCTAATAGCGCCTAGTAGCATTCTATTCATGTAAGATAAAAGATACTAAAATAAGGTATAAGATATATGATTAAGAGTTATTTATAATTATAGAGTGTTTCAAGCAGTGGAGGCACTATCTAGAGGGAAGTACTACTCTAATTAAAGTCTATACAGACCATAGAAATCTAACCAGACTTACAAGGGTTACATAACTTAATAGCAGGTAAGCCAGATAAGCTATACTATTAGCAGGGTATGACTTTATCCTTTACTACTATATGGGTCTATCTAATCCTATAGATACGCCCTTAAGATATCTAGACTATATAATAGAAGAAAGACTATTAGATAACCTGCTTCTAATACTATACTAAAAGTTGGCAGTATTACCAGAAAGTGTTATATGTACAACCCTAATACTTAAAAATAGATTAAAAGTAATTAGGTATATAGGGTAATAGCTAGGGACTAGTCCAGAGTGCAGAGAGGCGAGCCCCTATAGTAATACTATAACTATAACTTTATATAGTCTTTATATATCCTAGATATAGGAAGAGTATAGGTATTATAGGCAGTGAATAGTAGGATAAGTAGGGAAAAGTACCTACCTATATTATATCATTATAAGAGCCATAGAAGGTAAAGCAGCCTATATAGAAAAGGAGATCCCTGATATTTTATAAGAACTATAAGTTTAATATAAAATTACTAAAAATAAGCATAATATATTAGAAGAGTAAGTTAGGAAGAGGGTAGGCGATTAGTCAGTAAACTATTAGGATATCCTACTATTCTAGGGTTGAGCCTATATACCAGATAACCCGGCAATAAAGTTTAAGCTTATAAAAAGGTACTATAATAACCCTTATGCAGGACACTTTAGAGCAACTAAAATAGTTAAATTCTTAAGCAGAAAGTACTACTAGCTATTAATGCGCTAGGACATGTAAGAATATATATAGATATATAATATATGCCAGTAGGTAAAGGTGAAGAGACACCGCCTGTATAGCGAATTATAGGTACTACCTATACTGGAATACCTATAGACAGAGATCACTATAGATTTTATAAGTGGTATCCCGCTGTCTAAGCGTGATGGTAGTATATATAATACTATCTTAATAATTATTAATAGATATATAAAAATAGCACTCTATACCCTAACTATAAAAGATTATATAGCTATAAATATTGCTAATATACTACTTAATAGGGTTATAAGAAGTTTTAGCTTACCTAAGGGTATTATCTTAGACTGAGACCTGAAATTCATAAGTAAATTCTGGTTAGAACTGTACTATATATTATATATATATAGATATATAGGAACTGTATTCCATCTGCAAACTAATAGATAGACAGAATATCAAAATCAAATGATTTAGGAATACCTGTGCGCATACTGCAGAGAGTACCTGAAAATATAGGCAAAACTATTATTAATTACTAAATTTATATATAATAATAGTATTAATATATTAATAGGTATAACCTTATTCTTTATATTATATAGGTTTTATTTAGAGGTCTATTATGATATCAAGAATCAAAAACAAATACTAGATATATAAGAGTGAGTAAAGCAACTCTATAATATCTATAAGAAGCTAAAAGAACACCTTACTAATATAAGCTAAGAGTAAGTAAAATACTATAACTACAGGCATAAACTAATAATATTTAAAATAAATAACCTTATCCTACTATTAATAAAACATTTATATCTAAGGTATTAAAGTAGGAAACTTATACTATATTTTATTAGACTATTTAGAGTCCTTAAACCAGTTAGTATATAAGTATATTAACTATAATTACTAGTATTATAGAAAGTCTAGAATATATTCTATATCTCTCTACTAGAAAAGTACTATTAGTATATAGGTAGTAATAATATAGTAGATTACCTACTACTCCCAGAAATCATTAATAATAAGGAAGAATAGGAGATAGAAGAAATCCTTAATAAGAAGAAGTATAAGGATGGCGTATAATACCTGGTTAAGTAGAAGGGTTACCCTATAGAATATAACTAGTGGTTACTAAGAGAAAACTTAGATAATATATAAGAGAAGCGCGACGAATTTAATAACTGGTTAAAGAGAAGATATATATAGAATATAAAAAATAAATAATATATACTATATATTAAAAGAAACTATATTAAATATATTATATAAATTAAAGATATAAAGACTATATCTTTAATCAGAAAAATTAGAGGAAAGCTTTATAATAGAGCCTTTACAGTAATAGGGGGTGGAACTACCTAGGCTTAATAAGTTTGCTATAGATAAGGAAGAAGCGGCGGCGTAATACCACTGGTAAGAAAAAGGGGCATAATTAAGAAAAAAATTAGGTCAGAAGGCCTAGCAACCATAATAATAAGATAAGAAGATAAGCTTAGGGGGAATTTAGGGGATACCCCCTAAATAACCTAATAATATAATAGCCTATATAGAATTAGCAGGGCTAATATATTAGTAATAAATTATACTAATAGGTAAGAATAGAATATTAGCTAGGGTATTTATACCCTAAACTAACTACTATATTTAACCTAGTAGGTTATAAAACATCACCTCTAATATTAGGTAGCGGTGACTACCCAGATAGTTATTATATATAATAAATACTTTGACCACTATTTTATAATATATAAATATATATATATATTCAGCTTAGTTGACCCTGACGGTTAATATAACACCCTCCTTAAAATCTCTTAGAGCTCTGGTAAGCTTAATAAGTTAGGTTAAGCAGCAGCTAAATTACAGAGGGACCTATAAATTATAAGATAAAGTAATAGAAATATAATAATAATAGCAGAACTTAAACCTCTTTATATTTATAATATTAGTATAAATATCTAGTATACTTCTAAAATATAGGTATATTATATATAAGAATAAGGTTAATATCCTTACTATATTAGAGGCAGATAAAAATATCCACCTCCGCCTTATCCCCCTCCCCTAGCTAAGGTAAGGTTTCACCCCTATCTTAAGGAGATGATGATTCTATTACCTTAAAAACAACCTAGTAATAATAACTAAGGGGCTCTAATACCTTAATATTATTATTATAATACTAGCGCTTTAAACTTACTATACTATACTAAAATACTAATAATAGTGGTATAGGGGTTAGAGAATAAGGAGATGGGGAGTGAGGGCAGGGAGTATGCCTACACCCAGAACTTGCCTTACCGCGCTGAGAACTTGACGATAGCAGTATAGGTATTGGTAAAGAAGGAGTTGGGGAATAAGATAAGGAATACCTATAACCCGCACCTGAGGAGCAAGGCGTTAATAGACCCTGTCTCGCCCCTGACGAACGAATGGCCGACCACCATGAAGATGCTATTTTATTATATATATATATATATATATATATATATATATAAATAGTGGAAGAACAAATTTTAAAATATAAAAGAATTTATATCTTTATTAAATATTAAAATTATAATATTATTACTATGCAATAGAGATAAATATAATAATATATATAGTATAATATTAAGATATAATAATAATAATAAATAGTAGAAGTGATAGATAGAATATACCTAATATAATATTATACTAGTAGAGGAATATAATCTTAGTAAGTCTAGGGACCAGACTATGGAAGGGGGGGAAGAGTTGTGAGGAATAGAGTAGGAATATATATATGGTATGGCTACGCTCAGGCCACGGGTCACATGCTTTAGGGGGAAGCAGTATTTAAGCTATACACAGTATCCACCTTAGTTTAACTCCTTAGTCATTAGTTTTAATACTAATCCATACTTATTGCTCCCTATCCTGATATCACGCTTACATTCACCCCTTACAATATTTATATATTAACTAATTTAAGGACTCTGAATAATCTAATAAAATATAATATAAGTTTCCTACTTTAATACCTTAGATATAAATATTTTATTAATAGTAGGATAAGGTTATTTATTTTAAATATTATTAGTTTATATCTATAATTATAATATTTTACTTACTCTTAACTTATATTAGTAAGGTATTCTTCTAGCTTTTTATAGATATTATGGAGTTGCTTCACTCATTCTTACATATCTAGTACTTATTTTTAATTCTTAATATTGTAATAGACCTCTAGATAAAACCTATATAGTATAAAGAATAGGGTTATACCTATTAATGTATTAATACTATTATTATATATAAATTCAGTAATTGGCAGTAGTTTTACCTATATTTTCAGGTACTCTCTGTAGTATATGCGTAGATATTCCTAAATTATTTGATTTTAATATTCTGTCTATCTATTGGTTTACAGATGGAATGCGGTTCCTATATATCTATATATATGTAATATATAGTATAGTTCTAACTAGAATTTACTTATGAATTTCAGGTCTCAGTTTAAAATAATATCCTTAGGTAAGCTGAAGCTTCTTATAACCCTATTAAATAGTATATTAGTAATATTTATAGCTATATAATCTTTTATAGTTAGGGTATAAAGTACTATTTTTATATATCTATTAATAATTACTAGAATAGTATTATATATACTATTATCGCGCTTGGATGGTGGGATGCCACTTATGAAATCCATGATGATCTCTATCTATAGATATTCTGGTATAGGTAGTGCCTATAATTCGCTATATGGGTAGTATCTCTTTACCTTTACCTACTAGTATATGTTATATGTCTATATATATTCTTATATATCCTGGTATATTAATGGCCAGTAATACTTTCTGTTTAAGAGTTTAACCGTTTTGGTTACTCTAAAGTATCCTATATAAAGGTTATTATAATACCTTCTTATAAGCTTAAACTTTACTACTAGGTCATCTGGTATATAGGCTTGACCCTGGAATAATAGGATATCCTAATAGTTTACTGACTAATTACCTACCCTTTTCCTAACTTACTTTTTTAATATATTATACTTACTTTTAGTAATTTTATATTAAGTTTATAGTTTTTATAAAATATCAGGGATCTCCTTTTCTATATAGGCTGCTTTACCTTCCATAGCTCTCACAATGATATAATATAGGTAGATGCTTTTCCCTATTTACCCCACTATTTACTGCCTATAATACCTATACTCTTCCTATATCTAAGATATATAAAGATTATATAAGGCCGCAGTTATAGTATTACTATAAGGGCTTGCCTCCCTATACTCTGGACTAGTCCCTGGCTGTTACCCTATATACCTGATTATTTTTAATCTATTTTTTAGTACTAGGGTTATATATATATAGTACTTTCTGGTAATACTGCTAACTTCTAGTATAGTATTAGAAGCAGGTTATTTAACGGTCTTTCCTCTATCATATAGTCTAGGTGTCTTAAAGGCGCATCTGCGGGATTAGATAGACCTATATGGTGGTGAAGGATAAAGTTATACCCTACTAATAGTATAATTTATCTAGTTTACCTATTATTAAGCTGCATAACCCTTATAAGTCTAGTTAGATTTCTATAGTCTGTATAGACTTCAATCAGAATAGTACTTCCTTTTAGATAATGCCTCCACTACTTGAAATACTCTATAATTATAAATAACTCTTAATTATATATCTTATATTTTATCTTAGTATCTTTTATCTTATATAAATAGAATATTACTGGATATTATTAGCCCTCTCTATTATACTGAGATAATATCCCTGCTATTATGAATTGTGATATATCTATCTCTACCCTGATTAGTAGTTCCAGATTAAAATATCTGATAACTAATACTATTATAAATATATCTTATAATATCTAAAATAACTGCTCTGTACTTTTAGTCTACTTAAATGGTTTTATCAGCTTACCATTTTTTATTCCCTTTATAAGGTTAATTAAGCCCCTTATAATCTTTATATAATCTTTAATAAATTATCTATAGAAGTTATAAAATTTAAGGAATATTTATACTTCCTTCAGGGTTATTAGTATAAGCTATTCCTTAATAGTTACTACTCTTACTCTATCCATATATATACTATCTATCCTAACCATAAAGCCGAAAAACTTAATCTTATTAATAAAGAACTTATACTTTTTAAGGTTATAGTATAGATTATGTGTTTATAGCTGCGCAAGTATTGCGCGCATATCCTGCATATAGGACTCCCAGTCCTCTAAATAGATGAGGATATTGTTAAAGTATATAATACATATAATATTAATATAGTTCCCTAACACCTTATTAATATATACCTGGAATATTATAGGCATATTAGTTAAGCTAAATAGTATTACTAGGTATTTATAATGGCTGTAGCGCATGTAAAATGCCATCTTCCACTTATAGCCTTTCTTAATATATATTTTATAGTATATATTCTTAAGATCTAATTTTATAAAAATCTTTGCGCTACTTAATTAGTCTAGGATCTCTAAAATAAGTGGTAGGGGGTATCTATTCTTAATAGTAATCTTATTAAGGCCTCTATAGTCTATATATAGGTATAACTTACTATTCTTCTTTAGCATAAATAGAACGGGTGCGCCTACAGGACTTATAGAGGGCCTTATCCACCCATTCTGCAGCACCTTACTGAGATATTCTCTAAGAGCCTTAAGCTCCTTTACTAATATATGATAGATCAGATAGTATAATAATTCTACTATTATCTTAATTATATAGTTTATACTTTTATAGCTTAGTAATATTATTATAGCTTCTTTTTTAAAGATATTTATAAAATCTTATAATTTATTAGGTAATATATATTCTACTTA
>NW_015622335.1:0-9734 GCF_000836295.1 Verruconis gallopava | reverse complement strand
AACCCTAACCCTAACCCTAACCCTAACCCTAACCCTAACCCTAACCCTAACCCTAACCCTAACCCTAACCCTAACCCTAACCCTAACCCTAACCCATACCCATACCCCTAACCCTAACCCATACCCATACCCCTAACCATACCCCTAACCCTAACCCTGTTCATAACCCTAACCCTCCTCTCAACATCCCAACCCACCATCACAACTCCCCCCTCAACACCAATCTCC
The DNA here is from genome assembly GCF_000836295.1 of Verruconis gallopava. Taxonomy (NCBI): domain Eukaryota; kingdom Fungi; phylum Ascomycota; class Dothideomycetes; order Venturiales; family Sympoventuriaceae; genus Verruconis; species Verruconis gallopava. The sequence continues at coordinate 9,506 of NW_015622335.1, read as the reverse complement.
AACCCAACACATCAAACACTCTAACCCTCCCTTCTTTCCTTCTTTCTTTCTTTCTTTCTTTACATCTCCTTCCTTTCCTTTCTACTCTCTGCACCTCACTCCACCCTCCCCCCATCCGCCAGCCCATGCCTAACCCTCCTTTCAAAACTTGACCCACCCTAGCGCACGCTCCACATAATCCTACGCCGTACGTTAGCCAACCCTAACCACCATTCACCTTTCAACCTCCCACACGTTACCTTAACCTACTGTACTGGAAATTTTTTCCCTTACGGTTAGCCTTAACGTCATACGCTGCCATCGAGCTAAGCGCCCGCAACACCCACAACCCGAGTTCTGAAATCCGAGTTCTGCATTTCCATTTCTGCCCTTCGCGCCTCCTGTAACCGCTCCCTCCAAGCTCTTGTATAAAATCTCCCTTCCCCAATGAACAACCTCTGCACTCCTTATCTCCAAAACTCCTCCGGAAATGCCTCCGACTTCACCCTCTTCGCCTCCGGAGAACCGCCGCACCACCCGCCCGAACCGCTGGCCCAAGCGCAGAACAATCACTTCGACACCTCTGCCCGTCTCCGCTGCCCTGCCGGCTTCTTTGCTGTCCTCCTCGAATCCTGCCCTGCCTTGCCGCCCTCTAGTTCGCTTATCCTTGTCTTTCCTATCTTCGCAGACATCGCTTTCTTGCTTTCCCATCTTTGCGCCACCTCCATCATTATTCATGCGCCACGCTTGTCGCTCCCGTCCTAAAATCACGCCCCTCCGACGGGGACCAGAAATCGGCCCTCCCTACTCTATATATACCTCCTTGATACTTCTCGCTTCCGACCATTTGATCTTATATATAGGCCCTTGCTGTTGCTTCAGACCGACCTGTAGCCTGTCAGACACCATGCTTCTTGTTTTCATCCTCATCCTCAGCCCTAGATTCGCTACCATCTTACCGCTCTCCATGGCCTCTGCGCCGTCATCACCCTATCGCAAGCCTCGTATCACGCTCGTGTGCTTCCTAACACAGTACCCTTACTTTTATACAGGCTCGGCCTAGCCTTTCCTGTCCACTTGCTGCCATGCATGCTGCTCGTTCGCTTTTCTACTATTTTCGACAAATGCGCCACATCTAACGGCTGTGCTCCACTTTTCACCCGTCTTCCTCAACCCACAATGTGGGTTGAACTTCACTTCACTCACTTTTGTTTTAGCACAGCTACAATCATATTTTCATGCTTACTGGTCTCTGCCCATACTCTTTCACCTACATGTCCGGGCGGGATAACATCATCAACTGCTATCATTCCAGTTTAGGCTTGCTTCTGACTACACCACCCGCAGTATGCGCCTGAATGCTGTCCCTCTTTAGTCTTTTATACTCTCTCTCTACCCTTTTCTATATTTAGCACCTTCCAACCCTCTCCCTTCTTTCTTTCTTTAGATCATCCTTCCAACCACCCACTTCTTCTACCGTCCATCCAGCCTACCCGAACCTCATCATCACCATAGACGATCTAACCCTTTTCTGCCTTTCCTGCTCTTCCTTTTGCCCTTCTATCCATGATACCCACTCCTCCTTCTCCCATTCCACCCACTCCTCCTTCTCCCATTCCACCCACTCCTCCTTCTCCCATTCCACCCACTTCGGAATCTCATCCGGCACCCCCGACCTGCTTTTCTTGCGTCCCCACCTCCATGCTTTCGGTTCTAACGTCTCCAGCTTCGTCCCTTCCCTTGCATCCGTGATCACCGAGTACCACATCCTCTCCCCTTCCTTTGTTGTCTGCGTGAACACTTCCGAGCTCGGATATGGCAGCACCCAGTGATACGCATATAGTTTCCGCCACACGTGCTCTGAAAACCGCTCCCCTAACCGCTTGCCGTTGTTCTTCATCCCCAACCCCGTTAGCCCCCGCCGGTACAGCTTGCGGTACGGTCCATCCTCCCAATGTGTCCGCGCTCGTCCATCGTCAAAATCGAACAGGAACCTTCGGAGATCCCCTTCGCCCTTCAGATCGCTCCGGTTGCCAGACACGAGGTGCACCCCGTCCGTCAGCATCTCCTCTAGATACTCTCGACAGAATCCCTGCCCACCCGCCAATGCTTCCTCCAGCCGCTCCTCTCGTATCTCTCCTTTGATCGTCTCCATGACGTCCTGCCGGAATTGTCGCAGGCAGATGTGCGCCATCCATCCCAACAGTCGTTCCCGTATCGTCCGGTCCGCTTCGTGCTTGTCTATCCAGTCCATCGCCAGCTCCAGCTGCCGTGCCGCCCCAAAGAACTCGCGCGCCTGACCTCCCCTTCTGAGGTACTGCCCCCGCAGTGTGCTGTTCCCAAACAGCACTTGATCCGTCACCTCTTCCAGGAACTGCAACTTCTTCCAGTCGAACCGTGGCTCCAGCCAGCAATACCCGTACCGCTTCAACGTGTTGCGGAAACCCAGCCCATACCACACCCGCCGCTCCCGTCCCTCCGTCGCCTCGCGCTCACTTCGGCTCCACCACAGCGCAGACTCCCTCTCCAGCATATGTCCTCCGAACACGAACCGTAGGCACCGCAGGAACATCGCCATCATTTTCGTCTGCTCCCAAGTCACCAGCTCGCGGTTACTCCGCGCGAGCACAATCTCAAAGCCCGTTGCGAACTTGTCTGCCCTCCGCCAAAGGTAGTCCAGGTATACCCGCGTCCGTATGCACCAAGCATACTCCGGGCAATCTACCAGCAAATCCTCCATCTCTTCGCCTTGCTCTAACTCTAGTCGTGCCATGAGACCGAGAAATAAAGACCACTTGACCCTATGCTCCTCTCGAATCCCAAATGACTTGTTCATCGAGTCCGTCAGTGCCACCTGCGTCCGTCGTTTGCTCGCGCAGTATGCCCGCTCAATCACCTTCGCCTCTCTCCGTCTACCGCCCATCGCCTGCTTCGCGCCCTTTCGTATCTGCCGGTCCAGCGCCATCTCCTCCAGCCCGTCATTTTCGAACGGAAATTTCTTCGTCGCATCGCCAATCTCTTTGCTCGACCCGTAAAACTGGCTGTATATCAACCCACCTTCCCTCAGCTTTGACCTCTTCGGCGTCACGCTCGTGAGACTGCTTGCCTCGTACAGCATGTTCTGATGGAAGTAACGCTGTCCCTGCCCGATGCCGGGCGCTTGCCCGTCATACATCCATTCCATATACGACTCCAAACAGCACCGTTTCCATTGGTACACCTGTGCCTCCTCGTCCATGTTCATTCTCTGGTAAGCAAGCAGCCCAGTCCGCGGGCAGATCTCTTTTCCAATATCTACATACAATCGATCCTGGTATACGTAGTCCATGTCAAGCACTCGCTCCAAGTAGCTCTGAAAATTCTTCATCGCGCCTAACAGCGTAGGTCTGGACGGACTTGTCTTGAACTGCAGCTTCGTCCCCTTGGCCGAGAAATAGAGCTGCGGCTCCCTAAAATCTGCCAGCCCTGGCTTGCTCGCAATAGTATCCAGAATATCCGTCCAGATATCATCCACGTATTCTGGTTGGAGATGATATCCAATGGCACGTTGCGCATGATAACTCTCCGTGTCGATGAGTCTCCCCTCGACCTGGTACGCCCGAGAATTGGCCAGCGCATGTCGGTGGCTGGCCGGAAGATGCTGCGTGTAATGTGCCCCCAGATATTTGTATACGGCCGGGTGAAAGACTTGGTCCATCCACCGCGACAGCTGGTCATTTGTAAGCGACCTGAATGTGCCATCCTGCCTCGCTGGCAGGTGTGGAAACAATATATGCACAGTGATGTCGTGTGCACTCTCAACACGCCCCAGTAAGAAATGAGGCACATCCCTCAGCATCGCGAGCCGAGGGCGTGGCACCTCTCCGTCACCAACGCCGTCCCCAAACATATGTGTCTCGAGGTGCACATCATTCGTCATGTTTTGCCTCATCTGTGGCGCTGGCTGGTACCAAATCCCCTGCCGCGCCCCGGCAAGGGAGCGGAAAAACCCCATGAAGCTGTCAATGTCGGAGGCAACTTGGGCCTCCATCTCTCGACTCTCTTCCTTGTGCAGGCAAACGTTATATGGGTATGGCTGCGGGTGCGTCTGATCCACAGGTACGCCGCAGTACATAGCACGCCATTGTGCCGCAGTAGGCTGGCGATGTCGTGCCAGCCTCTGCGCCGACATAAAGTCTGGCAACTTGATCACCGAAGGGAAGGTCTGATCGTTGAAAATCTCATCCAGCCCATGGTGGTTGTCTCCAGCCTCTTGCATATGCTGCCTGTGCCCCTCTTCATGCTGTTCGGCTGAACATCCATGGAAGCCACCCTGCAACTCTTCGTACAACTTCTGTACGGTGTATTCATGAGCCGAGATCTCGGCCTCGCTTTCGCCACTGCTGTCTCCTTCCGACACCTCAGAGACAAAGTCGTACGTTGAGCTTTCATCCGACGCCTCGGCCTGACTATTCCGAACAGCCGACCCAAACGCTCGTGTACTGACACCGTCATCCATCTCATCCATATGCAGCTCATGCCATTCCTCGTGTGCTTCCTCCTCTTGTAGTAAGTCGCTCGTCGGCCCTTCCGCAACATCGCGTCTTGTCCTAAAAAATGGGTTGCTCGAAGGAATAGTCGGAAAGAATCTAGTTATGCCAGTGTGGCCGCCCCTAGCCTCAGGCTGGTCGTCTGTGATGGTCAGACCTTCTAACCCGTACAGCGCCTCATGCTCTTCTACGGGCGTCGCGTCCCACTGCAGCTGGGCATCATTCGAATCTTGAGCGAGCACCATGTCCTGAACACGCAAGCCGACTCCTGTCAACGTCGGCGCCGACTCCTGCTCTCCAAAGGACTGCTCGGTGACGGCCTCAGCCTGCACCAATTGCTCATGTGTTGGTGACCGGGCGGCAGCTGCCGCCAAAGCTGCCACACGCTTCTCTCGAAGCCGCCGGACCCTCTCCGCCGTCTTCTCTCGTTTTCGTAGAGTGGCTTCATCTGTAACAGTCATTGGAGGCCGACCTCGTCGCCTTGCAGCGGCTTCTCTTCGAACCACAACATCATCCCCCGGCACAATTGCCCCAGCTACTTCTGATTGCTGGGCGATTCGTTCACGATAGGCACGTGTCCGCTCCGCAGTTCGCTCTCGTCTCCGTAGAACATCTTCGTTCGTAGTATCAGCTGAAACAGGGCGGCCTCGTTTCTTCGCCATGATCTTGGTAATATAGTGAATGTGATCGAATTGCCTCGCCCCTCTTGAGGCATAGTGGTCTCTTTATTTCGTTCACCATTTCAGCCCTTACTTTCTTTTTATCCGATTTGGCCGTGATAACGCGTAGCATGTGATGAAATGTGACTCGGTATATCGGCCCGTGTCTATAAACACCAAACTAAGCTACTATTGTGATCTGTGGCGTCTTGAGCCCCTTTCTGCCCAAAGGCCAAAAAAAACGCCGCGCAACATAGAACCAGAGAGTCTAGAAAATCCACGCTGCTACCGCTTTGTTATCATATAGATACACTGTTGCCCTGATACACGCCGGAATGCCTCCTTGCAAGCGTCAACCCACCTTAATGGTTGATATTTGTGCTAGCTGCAGCCGTCTCAAAGCCACCCTCGATCATCCAACTAATGCAGCAGCCTGGGTGCAGGACCCTGACGACGCCTCCAAAAAATATCTTATCGCAAGGTCAGTTGACGCTGCCATCAATTTTGCCGTGCAGGAGCGATCTGTCCAGGAAGTCACCACAATCGCCAAGAGGACGAACGTCACCAAAGCCTCTACCCAGACTACGCGTTCATCCCGCAAGCGAAAGGCCGATACTATCGACGAGATCGAGCTTATACAAGCCCTTGTTGAAAGCTCCTCGCAAGAAGACGCACCACTCGACACAGCTCCGGAAAAAGCATCGGACGATGCAACACCAGGGAACACAACACTAGAAGCAGAAACCCCTGTTGACCATAACAAAGACCTTGACGGAGCCCCGGCTTCAGAGCCCGAACCAGATGAGCCAATTCAAGATGCGACTCCCGAAAAGTTGCAATCCGTGACGAATGTCAATGCCACAAGAGAACGCAAGAAGCGCCAGAAACGCAACGATGATCTTTCATCCATCCTGGACGGTATTGGTGATCGCTTCCGTCAGATGCAATCCAGCCCGAAAAACATACGAATGTTCGACACACAGTGGTCCGACATCAAACGCTTTGTTCTCGACCAGAACGACCTCTACGAAACCCATGGGGCACAGCTCCCTCAAATCTTCGATGCCGCCTGGAATGTAGGTGGCGCCGCTCTTTTCATCGAGTGGAAGAAGATCTTGACGTACTGGCGTGCCACCTCGCGCGATTCGCAACCAAACCCTACTTTCCCCGTGCTCCCCGTGCACGGCTGCGTAGAAGAAACACCTCAATCCTCTCTTCCACCGTCCGCCCAGTCTGAGTCATCCCTAAATACTTCCACTGAAGCCAAATTGTCATCCTTGCATCTCGCTCGTCAAAAACTCAAGGCTGCCTATCAAGAATTCACAGCCTCGAGTGCTTCATCTCAGCTCCAGAAAACTGTCTATAGAAACGCTATCGCCGACATCTACGCCCATTACATCGACATCCAGAAGCAGCTTGCCGACCCCGATATTCAATCTGGCCTAGACGATTCGTTAGCCCCGGCGACGCTACTCACCCAAGGCTCTAAACAGGTCGCAAGCAGTTCCAAAATCGAGCTCTTCCGTGCCGCCCATCCAGGCGTTGATCCACCAGCGACACGTGACGACCAGTCTATCGCCGGCAAGCACTGGCGCTCTCTAGGAAAAGTCATCGAACAGGGCAAGCGATGGTACACCTTACGGCAGGAATGGGGCCCAGCCTCCTTGATCCTATGGCCAAGTCAATCCATGTCTCACAGCTCCCTTGAGCGTCTTCCGCAGCCTTTGTTCACACTTCTCCATCATCTTGTCTCTCGTTTTCGACCGAACCGTTTGGACCTTGCTGCGCCGTTCATGGCCATGTTCCGTCAGATAGCTACTTCTCAGACGCCACCTACCGGCTTCAATCACATCGAGCGCCTCTCGGAGGATGAGATTCGGGCCATCGCTATGGACTGGTCTCCAAACCCTTCGTGGCTGATAGAGAGCGGTGAAGACAGGATCGTTGAGCTATCGCATCCAAATCGATCTGTAAATGACTCGGAGGATGAGGAAATAATGTAAAATTGTTTTAATCGATGTAATATATCATTTGAAGGTAAATAACGTGCTTTTAAAGACTCTAACGGAAAGGTGTAGATGGTTTGGTTTGATTTATCTAAAAATTAATATTTTCTGGCCAAACTTATTCAGTACTGTTATGAAGATACACTTTACACCCCTAGCGTCGTGTTTAACCCTATACACTCTAGTTTGACCAAATAGTTAATATCTCTAATATTCTACGTGTATTTCTTACTGGTTCTCCCTGTAAATGATATTGTTGTCGTTGAAATACGCTCATGGTTGAAGTGTTTTGGGTAAACAAACGCAACGCCACACAACACCGCTGAATTGTGACGCTTTCACACTGTATTCAAGTCTCACGCCGCAACACTACATGTATAACATATTAATAAATATTTTATGTCAGCGTGAATTCTTTGGTTCCATTCTATATAATTTTTATATTTGATTTCTCTTGCTAATGTGTTGTATGTTGCGTCACAAATGAATTGTAACGCTCTTGGCCACTCAGCTTTCAGCCAATCACGGAATTGTGACACCCAGAATCTGGTCTATTTCAACACGTCTTTCCACCAACAACAGTACATATATAATATTAAAAATAGAATCACTAGATAGCTCTAACTCCATGATTTTCATAAATGTATTTTATATGTCTTTTACTTATTGTATATGCGCTGTGTGTTGACCCGAAAACTGGCCAATCACGAATTGTAACGCTTTTGATAGCCGCACCCAAAAACACCAAAAGCTGGTCTATCACGACATTCAGCCTAGTTTTTCAACGCACTCTCTGTCTCGCAACACAGCACCAATTATGATAAAAATGGGTTCCCTAGATAGCTGGAGACATTCTCTACAAGATAAAATGAATTTTAGACAGTAAATTCACGTCTGAAGCCTAACCCTAAGGTACGTACATCACCTTGACTCACCAACCACAAATACCATACAACCAACTCGCCTATCTCCCGGGGCAAATACCGATGAATGACCTTGACGTCACCACTCAACGCATAACCTTTGTGATATTTGGTCACAAACACAACCAAACCGTCCTCGATGAACACGTTTCGATGTCTGCCTTTCCATGTGTTGCTATGCCGGATACTCAATATCTCGGTCCCACGCGCGGGCTGCCCTCCCGTGATATGCGCCGCTACTAACAACTTCTCGCGAAACTGCACAATACTGGCCATATACTTCTCCACTTCAATCCCATTCAACCCGGACTTAGATCCGATTCGTTCGAACTTTCGTCAAACCTCGGGTTGCTGTCCAATGCGGTCGAACAACCATTGCTTGCTGTTAATAGGTAACCATGTGCGCTCATCGTCCAAAAAACTCCACCCGGGTGTTGTATTGGTTGGATCGTCCCGAATGGTATTCCATGGCACGTTTGGAATGTCCTTTGCTTTCTTACCGCCACAAAATAACAATTCGTCAAACATGATCCGTCGCATCTGCTCGACCAACCCGTGCACCATGCCGCGGAACTGGGCCATATTGAACTGCGCTTTCTTGTATAACAACTCGTCACCATTACACCACTCGACATGGCCACTGCTGGTCGTATTGTAATGGATCTTCAATCTATATGTCCGCAAATCCAACATCCACTGTATTGGGCCTTTCGTTCCGCGGACCATGAATTGGTCCATCATGTCGTTCACGAAATCCAAACAACTCCTTGCACGACGTGTCTGCGGCCGGCCCCGTGGTTCCATGACTGGACTCGATGGGTTGCCTGGACTGCTCCGACCATGTACGGATGAACTGGCCCATCTAAACCGGTTCGGCGACACCGGTTCGTGTGGGATTGGGCTGCTTGACCTGCCATGGCTTCTCCACTGAACCCTGGACGACGGACTTGGACTTGCTGTACCATTGCTGTCGTATCCACTATCCTCGTCCAAATCCATCTTCCGCCTGCCTGCGAAATGCTCATTCTCTACTGGGCTTCTCGCCATGTGAACGGCCTTCTGAACCACCATGAACCTGGCGCACTTGATCACGGACGATAAAATGGGTGGGTATGAATCCGGGCCTCGCCATCCTGTTTCACTGACGCCCAAAACGGCCAATGCATATACTAATGCACTTTCATACTCGCTGAACTCGATCTCCATGTTCAACAACTCGACACAAAAATCCAAACATGCTTTTTGTATCGCACTCATCCTGGACTTCTCTCCGTCATATTGTGCCTCGCCGTCAATCACACGGTTCGCTTCTTCGATCATCCTGTTGAACTTCTCGAACTGCTCTGGTGTAAACTTATACGGCGGACTGTGCCAATTGTGTTCTCGCTGGGTCCGCACGAAAAACATCAA
>NW_015622334.1:0-9854 GCF_000836295.1 Verruconis gallopava | reverse complement strand
CTCGCCTCCATCTCGTCTTCGCCTTCAACAGCAAGCTACCGCGTCAATTAATTGTTCTTATTTACAGCTAGTTGATGAGCCTGATAGTCAGGGCACTTTATTATCTTGTATTCAAGCGAGCAGCACCAGCTGCACCTTAGTGGCGCTCATTTCCGCTGCTCAGATGCCTTAGCTTAAACCACCTCTACTAACTCCTTTTACTAATAATTAGCCAATTTAAGCGCCTCTGCCGCTGTAAATATGCCTCCTTTAGCTAGATAAGACCTTTTCTGAGCTTGCTTCCGCCATTATCTAGCATTCTCGGCAGCGAGCCTCTTGTTCTCGCTTGCTAGAAGAATAACACTATATATAGCCATCTCGCAGCCTTTAACTAACTACACTAGCGCTTGATTAGATGGTAATAGCGGGCTCTAAGAGTGATGTTTGAGATAGCTTTTAAGTAGCTCAGTTTGAGCCTATAGCTATAGTATATTATGCGGTGTCTCCGCCACTACTACTAGGTTAACTACTGGTAGAAGTAGAGGAGTTGGTGTTCAGAACTATGATTAAAGCTGGCTAAATACGCAATCTAGGTTAAAGGGAATAAGCCTAGTAGCAGCGAAGCCGCTACTAGCAGTCCTAGAGGTGATCGTCTCCGCCCTCACCACCTGATATATCTGTAGGAAGTTGAGCTTATTGATGTGGTTAATACTGAGGCCCATCTTCTACTCTATAAGCCTACTATAGGCGCTCTTAAGTACTGAGAAACAGGCGACATCAAGCAGCTATAACAGGTGCGATAAATGCGCCGGCATATAGAGGACGATAATGCTATTATCAAGGCAGTACCGGTCGAATTCAGGTGAGACATGGCTGCCATAACTGTTAAGAATAAGTAGGCGATAGTGGCCGTGAGTATGAGACCAAGTATACTTATCAAATATATACTCTAGCTAGTGCAGGCTAATTACATTATTTATCTACCTGTTCTTATTAATAGCGACAATCCAATCAAGTGGGAGCGCGCCATTCTTATACCAGGCCCTCTGGTGCATCACTGCCTTAAGGATAATAAGCGGTAGCACTACAGAGCCATATATTCCAATTATTTTAATAATTGTTACCCACTCTCAGTTCCCAGGCTGAGTACTTCTAGGCCTTCCAGCTCTATTAGTACTGGTAATGATTTTTACAGTACTGATAACACCTATCTAGAAGCCAGTTTTATTAAAGTTATATATATTGTTCTTGTCAATGCCATACTCCACTATTATTATCTCCATACTCTTAAACCAGGCCTTAAGAAGCTCAGGGCTCTTGCATTCACTTCTTTAGTAGTTATACTTCTGATTATATACCGCCTTAATCGAGCGGTGGCGGCTAATAAACCTATATACCTAGTTCTTACTGAGTGCCGCCTCCGCTGCATGCTCCTTTAGTAAAAGCATTATTATCTGCCAGATAATAGCCTAATATAGTAGTATACTGTGTTAATCTATTAAGAGAATCTATTTAACTAGGCTAGCCTCCTTATTACCACTAAGAACGCGGCTGATCGCGTCGGAACCGCGTTACGGAGGCACGCCTTAGAGGCGGTAAAGGAGGGTGTTTCGAGCGACGTCGAAGGCCTTTGCGGCGGCCGAAGGTGATTTGAATTCGCCTTGCTGATAGACCTTAATAGCAAGCTCAAGTCTGCCAGCTCGATAGAGCGATTCCTGGCGTGCGTCGGTGGCCATTGGCTGTTGAAGATGAAGACGAGATGGAGGCGAGATCGGTGGTCCACTAGGTGGTGTGGTCCACTAGGTGGTTGATTACGTTACCTCTAGGGTTAGGTAGTGGTAACTACCTAAATAGTTATTATAAGTAATAAATACTTTAACTACTATTCTATAATATATAAATATATATATATACTCTACCTAGTTAACCTGGACTATTAATATAATACCTGCCTTATAATCTTTAAGAACTTTTATAAGCTTAATAAGATAGGCTAGGTAATAACTAAATTATAGTAGGACCTATTTATAATAAGATAAAGTAACAGAAATATAATAATAATAGTAAAACTTAAACCTCTTTATATTTATAATACTAGCATAAGTATCTAGTATACTTCTAGAATATAGATATATTATACTTAAGGATAAGATTAATGTTCTTACTATATTAGAGGCAGATAAAAATATCTACCTCCACCTTATTCCCCTCCTTTAGTTAAGGTAGGGTTTTACCCTTATCTTAAGGAGATAATAATCTTATTACTTTAAAAGTAACCTAATAATAGTAACTAGGAAGCTCTAATATTAAAATACTAATACTATAATATTAATACCTAAAATTTATTTTACTATATTAAGATACTAATAGTAGTAGTATAGGGGTTAAAGAATAAAGAGATAGGAAGTAAGGGTAGAAAATATATCTATATCTAGAACTTACTTTACTATATTAAGGAGTTAATAATAATAGTATAGGTATTAGTAAAGAAGGAGTTAGGAAATAAGATAAGGAATACCTATAACCTGCATCTAAGGAGCGAGGCGTTAACAAACTCCGTCTCACCCCTAATGAATAAATAGCTGACTATTATAAAGATACTATTTTATATATATATATATATATAGTAGAAAAATAAATTTTAAAATATAGAAGAATTTATATCTTTATTAAGTATTAAAACTATAATATTATTATTATATAATGGTAACAAATATAATAATATATATAATATAATACTAAGATATAATAATAATAATAAATAATAGAAGTAATAGATAGAATATACCTAATATAATACTATACTAGTAGAGGAACACAACCTTAGTAAGTCTGGGGACCAGACTATGGAAGCGGGGGAAGAATTATAAGGAATAGAGGAGGAATATATATATAGTATAGCTATACTTAGGCTATAGGTTATATACTTTAGGGGAAAATAGTATTTAAGCTATATATAATATCTACCTTAGTTTTACTCCTTAATCATCAGTTTTAATACCAATCCATATTTATTGCTCCCCATCCTGATATCACGCTTACATTCACCCCTTACAACTAGTATAAGAGAATTAATAGACTCTTATAAATAAGTTATAAAGGATAGCTGTAAAATATATACTATAGCTTAAGTTAGCAGTTTATAAGGAATAATATAGTCTACTACCTCCTTTATATAGTGCTTTAACTAGATTATGCTTCCTATTTAATAAGCTATCCTTATTATATAGGCTGTAAGGATTAAGATAATAAAATAAGATTTTATTATATTAATATTAACCTCTGATAGCTTATTAAAGATTATTAGGGGTTTAATTAGATTTAAGGATTCTTAAGCCTTAATAGAGAGAATATATATAACTATATAGAGATTTTGCCTAGAATATATAATATATAGCGGCTAAGTAAGTAGAGAGATATAATATAAAAGTATAGTATAACTTTTAGAGATAGATTTATGGCTAGGATCCGCAAAGAACACTAGGGAAATTATAAGATTAAGAGATTTAAGACTGATTAGATAAAGGTACCCTATAAGGCAGGAGATATATATATTATATCTCTAGCTATACCTTATAATTTAATAGAAGGTAATACTTATATAAACTTAAAAAGGACTATCCTCCTTTAGTTTATTATAGTTTGTAATAATAATAAGATATTTAAAATTCCTAAAGCAGGCTCTTAGAATGAACTCTCTATAATATATAGGGATAAGATAAGTAGCTTAATTATACCTATAGGGCTTATAGTAAAGTATAGGAAAATTCTATATACCTTCCTAGTAGTAGTTAATCTTACTCTATAATATACTATAAGTAAAGTACTTCTTAGAAAAATATAATAGATATTAGCTAAATATATCTTATAGAAGAAGGCTTTTATTTCTGAAATTATACCTTATACTAGATTTAAAGAAATAATTAAGGTAGCTAAAAAAAACTATAATTAAGGAATTTAAAATATATTATTAGGAGTTTATTTTTATAGAAATAGTGGCCTTCAGAGATAAGAGCATTATAAAATATTTAAAATAGAAGCCTGGCTAAGCCTTAGGAAAGGGGTTTAAGTAGTACTATAGGGAGGTATTCCCTAAATAATTACCAGAGGATGATATTACTAAAGAAGATAAATTAATAATAGATAACCTATAGAATAAACGCTTGGTTGACGAGGGAGAAAAAATAAAAAAAGGGGGTATATTACTATATAGGTTATTTTATTTATCTTTTTAAGCCTAGGGTTAGGCTTATGGATGGTAGGGGGGAATAATACTAGGGAAAATGGTTTATACTTTAAAAGGTATTATGTAATACAGGAGAAAGGGCCTTAGATATTATATAATATAGTAAGGGTATATAAGAAGAGGAGAGTAAGGAAGATAAAAGAAAGATATAGCTTTAGATAAAAATAAGATAATAGAAACCAGCTTTACTTTACCTTATATAGAACTTTATCTTATTTTACTTTACTTTATTTTACTTTATTTTACTTTATTTTGCTTTACTTTACTTTATCTTTACTTTATTTTTCTTTAGTTACTTTATCTTCTTTTATACCCTTATCCTAACTATTCTATCCTACTCCTAAGTTTCTTTGCAGTTCCCATCTGTAGGAGGCTTCTCTCTCTCCCTTGATTTTCTTATCCTTAGGAAGGCCTTAACATCGAGTGTCCTACCCCCTGAAGTGGCGGTCAGCCTAAAACCTTTATAGTATGACTTTGTCCTTCACTACTGCGCAGGTCTATCTAATTGTGCAGATACACCCTTAAGACACCCAGACTAAATAATAGAAGAAAGACTGTTAGATGACCTACTTCTAATACTATACCAAAAGTTAGTGGTGTTACCAGAAAGTGCTATATATATAACCCTAATACTTAAAAATAGATTAAAAGTAATTAGGTATATAGGGTAATAGCTAGGGACTAGTCCAGAGTATAGGGATATAAGCCCTTATAGTAATACTATAACCATCACTTTATATAATCTTTATATATCTTAAATATAGGAAGAGTATAGGTATTATAGGCAGCAAACAGTAAGGTAAGTAGGGAGAAGCACCTACCTATATTATATCGTTATGAGAGCCATGGAAGATAAAGTAACCTATATAGAAAAGGAGATTTTTAATATTCTATAAGAACTATAAGCTTAATATAAAATCACTAAAAGCAAGTATAATATATTTAAAGAGTAAATTAGGAAAAGGGTAGGTAATTAGTCAGTAAACTATTAGGATATCCTATTATTTTAAGGTCAAACCTATATACTAGATAACCTGATAGTAAAGTTTAAGCTTATAAGAAAGTACTATAATAACCCTTATATAGGATACTTTAGAGCAACCAAAACGGTTAAACTCCTAAGTAGAAAGTACTACTAGCTATTAATACGCCAGGACATGCAAGAATATATATAGATATATGATATATACCAGTAGGTGAAGGTGAAGAGATACTACCTATATAATAAATTATAGGTACTACCTATACCAGAATATCTATAAATAGAGATTACTATAGATTTTATAAGTAGCATCCTGCTGTCTAAGCGTAATAGTAATATAGATAATACTATCTTAGTAATTATCAATAGATATATAAAAATAGTACTCTATACCCTAACTATAAAAGATTATAAAGCTATAAATATTACTAATATCCTACTTAATAAGGTTATAAGAAGCTTTAGCTTACCTAAGGGTATTATCTTAGACTAAGACCTAAAATTCACGAGTAAGTTCTAGTCAGAACTATGCTATATACTATATATATATAGATATATAGGAACCATATTCTATCCATAAACTGATGGACAGACAGAACGCTAAAACCAGATAATTTAGGAATACCTGCATGCATACTATAGAGACCACCCAAAAACATAGGTAAAACTACTGCCAATTACTAAATTTATATATAATAATAGTATTAATATATTAATAGATATAACCCTATTCTTTATATTATATGGATTTTATTTAGAGGTCTATTACAATATTAAGAATCAAAATGTAGTACCAGATATGTAAGAGTGAGTGAAGCAACTCCATAATATCTATAAGAAGCTAGAAGAATATCTTACTAATATAAGTTAAGAGCAAGTAAAATACTATAACTGCAGGTATAAATTGATAATATTTAAAATAAATAACCTTATCCTACTATTAATAAAAATACTAGAAGGCAGATTTAGAGAATTACCTCTTAATTCTCTAAAAAATCCTTACATATCTAAAGATATATCAGATATAGAATTAACTGATTCACCAAATATATCTAATCAAGAAGATATAGAGGATGAAATAGCCCTAGTAACTAGTAATAACCAAGAAAACTTAATAGATCCTAATAACTGGTAAAGCCTATATAATCAGTTATTAGAACAAGCCTTAATAACTAATATAGAACCAATAAGCTATTAAGAGATAATAACTCATCCTGACAAAGAGCATTACTTAGAAGCTTGTAATCAGGAAATTAATCAGTATTAAGCTATCCTTATTGGAGGGCGGAAGCTTAGTAAGATTTATATAGAAGAAAACTTATATATTTAAGATATATATTTTGTTTTACTTACTTTACAAAACTAAGGTAGGTCCTGTTACTTATATAGACCGTGTTAATCCAGAATGAGATCTATGATATATTTCTTAAATAACAGAATGAAAATATTAGTCATTCAGGTATTAGGTAATAACCAAGGTATTCAACTAACTGAGGTTATATGAAAAGCAGGGTAATTAGTCTATATAAGCAACAGGACCTACCTCAGTTTTGTGATATAAGTAAAACAAAATATATATCTTAAATATATAAGTTTTCTTTTATATAAATCTTACTAAGCATCCGCCCTCCAATAGCTTAACAGGTTATAAGCCCGGGTTAAGCATATACCCTCTAATAACTAAAGATTTATATATTCTTTTTAACTAATAGAGTCTACCTAATATTTTAGAAGACTCTATTACCTATTTTAGATATATAAAAGGTTACATGTAACTAAGAAGATTAGTATATATAACTTTTATATAACCTTATAGATATCTAATCATGTGATAGCATAGCTTATATACTTATATAATAATTATATAATATTCATATAATTCTATAAAGAGCTTGGAGATAGGCCTTAAACAAAAAATTAAGATACTTATAACTATAGTTATAGTATATATATATACTATAGACTAACTAAGCTAGTTAAATCTAGAAAAGACTAACTACTATCTTAATCTTAGAGAAGGCTATATTAGGTAAAAAAATGGATATCACGAAATTTCCAAAACTAATAGGCTCTTCTAATTACGACTTATAGTCTATTAGAATGGAAGCACTATTAGTTAAAAGAGACTATATGGATATTAAAAATAATACTATTACCCTTAAAGCAGCTGGTAATAATAAAAGCCTATATAGAGAATTACTAGTTAAGACTAATAAGGTAAATACCTTAATTAAGCTTATATTAGGAGATAGGCCATTATTACAATCAAGGTATATTAGTGATATTAATATATTATAGAATAACCTTAAAAAATTATATAGTCAATAAGGTTTTAGTGCTAAATTTATTAGGTATAAAGAGCTAATAAATACTATACTTAAATCTAGTAAAAATAATATGGAGGTTTATATCTATAATATAAAAAGGCTCCTAAATATCTTAGCTTTATCTGATCTAGTATTACCACCTAAGTTTATAGTAGCACTTATATTAAATAATCTAAGTTCAGATTATAATTATATAGTAACTATAATTCTATAAACTCTAAGGTTATCTAAAAAAGAAATAGATGTAGATCAGATATTTAATTAGCTGCTAGATAAAAGCAAGAGATTAGCTAAAAAGGCTGATACTAAAGATATAATAAATATAGAAATAACTCTACCTATTAAAAGTAATAAGTCTAAGAAACCTAAATACATATCTTACAATAAAAAAGGGTATATAAAAGAAAAATACTGGATAAAGCACCCTAAATTAAAGCCTAAGACAATAAATAATACCTTTAAATTAGATAATAGGGAAGAATTAATCCTTATTACTAATCAGGTATCAAAAACTAAATCTAGTATTGAATAGGTACTAGATTCAGGAGCTACTATTTATATTTATAATAGAAAAGATATATTTTAATCTATTATACCTATAGATAAGATAATTATTTAGAGGAATAGTAGATTATCAATAAAGGCTTTAGGAGTAGGTAATATTAGTATTATATTTACTAGTACTAATAAACCTATTATCCTAAAAAATATACTTTATATTCTAGAATTATAGGTTAACTTAATTTCAGTTAACCAAGTAATTAAAAATGGAGTGGTTATTACTAATTTAGCTAATAAAACTAAACTTACTAAAAATAGGAAACCTATAGCTGAGTCAATCTATAAAAATAAGCTTATAATCTTAGAAACTAAAATAAATAAGCAATAATAACTAATAGAGGAAAATAAGGACTTAATTTTCCTCACAGAATCTATAAAAAAACTAAAAATCAAATTTTCTTTATAGATAAAAATCAAATCACACAAGATCCATGGCATACTAGGCTGGCGTATCCTAATAATAAAGTACTTTCTAAATTATAAGATAATATAGAAGGAGCTATTATTAAGGATAACTCTCAAAAAGACTATACTATATATATATAAGTAAAACTTACTAGAAATATTAGTAAAGAACCATCTACTAATAATTCTAGATATTTATATAAAATATATATAGATATAGGTAGACCTATTATACTAAAAATACTAAATAGCTATAAATATTATATTATATTTCTAGATAATTACTTATAATTGTTAAGCTATGCTATTGGAGGGCGGATGCTTAGTAAGATTTATATAGAAGAAAACTTATATATTTAAGATATATATTTTGTTTTACTTACATTACAAAACTGAGGTAGGTCCTGTTGCTTATATAGACCAATTACCCCGCTTTTCATATAACCTCAGTTAGTTAAATACCTCGGTTATTACCTAATACCTGAATGACTAATATTTTCATTCTATTATTTAAGAAATATATTATATATCTCATTCTGGATTAACACACCCCCTTAAGCTATTATAAGTAGGATAATTTAGGTACTTATATATAGCTTATTTTAATTAGGCATCTTATATTTATTTTAGGTTAAGACCTCTGAAAAATACTTACCATTTAGATCCTATAAGTATTTTAGTAAATCCATCAGCTATTATTTTATTAGTAGGAATATATAGAAGGTCTATATTATTCTCTACTATATGATATCTGATAAAGTAATATATTATATCTATATACTTTATTCTAGTATGATATAATAGATTTTTAGATAATACTATTATAGATTGACTATCTATATAGATTATCTTACTATTATTAATAGCCTTATTAAAGATATAAAATTCTTTTATAAAACTATTAATAAATAGATTTTCTTTTATGGCTTCTTTATAGGCCATATATTCAGCCTCACAACTACTTATAGTAGGGGTTTTTTGAAGTTTGGAAAACCATACTATAAGTGCTGATTATACTATTTGATTTTCTTTATAAGGTTCTTATATAAAGAAAAATATATAGCCTAATATTAATTTTCTTGCTATAAGATTACCCCCCTAATCTAAGTCTATATAATTAGTTAGGTTTATTAGACTAGATTAATTTGTTGTATAGGATAAGCAGTATTTACTAGTATTTAATAAATACCCCTATAGATAATTTATAGCTTGGAAATATTCTTAACTAGGATTAGATATAAATTTAGCTAATAAGTAAATACTTATTACTAGATCGGGTCTGGTCCATGTAGTAAGGTATATAAGAGATCCTATTTTTTACTGAAATTGTTTTATATCTCTTATATTTACCTTA
>NW_015622333.1:0-9893 GCF_000836295.1 Verruconis gallopava | reverse complement strand
AATACATTCTCATACTCTTGAAGCTCAGACTATTCTAAGTCATAAACATAACTATCTTATTGTATTCCTTCCACAATAAGCTCTTGTTATACATTGTTCCTCTGCTCTAGGAAGCTAAACCCTTCCGAAGTGGCTTACATTAGTGAAGCTAGTCGGTATCAGGAAAGTATTCCTAACACTATACCCATAACTCCTAATCCAGCTCTATCTTATCTAGAGGGTCCAACTGATTAAAAGGATGGTCCTAGAATTAAATTATATTTTAGGACCATACCTTATATCACTATTTATTGACCTCATTAAATTAAGCCTCTTAAATAACTGGAAATACTGAATCACTATCTTAGCCAGACTAAGGCAGGGCGCCACGCTAGCGACCACCTATAGAATAGTAGACTTAGGTACTATAGGAAAGGGGTTTATAAATAGTAACTTTATATATAGATATAGCCTAAAATAAATAAGATTAGAATAATATATTAACCTAAATGCTTTTAATAGATCCTAAATTATCTCTATAAGGGTTACTTACTTAATAATTCTCTAGATAATTATTGATAATTACTGCGAAGTAATTCCTTTCTACTTAATAACTTTATTTTTAGCTAGCCCTAGAACTATAAGTATTATATACAGATAGACTATAAATATAATAAGTTATAGTTTATAGCCTTGGTATACTGCAACCACTTTATGGTCAAATAATAACCAGAATTACCTGAACCTGATAGCCCCCTAACTATCCCTGAAAAGGCCCTAGCGAGAGCTTTATTAAACTACCCTAATATACCACTTTAATAGTATAATTAGTAGTATAAACTATAGATAATATAGCTTATAGCTTAAGCTCCTAACACCCTAGATAAGCCCTTCCCTATAGATAACCTAGACTTAGAAGGGAATCTACCCTTTAATACTATAATGGATATCTATATAATTAAAATAATCCCCTTTATCTAATTTATAAGAAGGTGTAATGCTAAAATTTTCATAATTTTATTAATTAATATTAAAAAGGCCCTTATAGATAAAAAATATACTAACCTAAAGATAAAACTGCTATATAACTACTGGGACTCCCTGGAATTGTTCTTATGTAAAAAAGCAGATGAACTCCCAGAATACTGCCTATATAATTATTAAATTAAGCTAATCTCTAGAGTAAAACCTACCTATAGACTATTATATATAATATCCTACTATAAACTACTAACCCTATATAAGTATCTAACTGAAAACCTTATTAAAGGATTTATTTAACCTAGTTTATTACTTATATCTTCCCTAGTAATCTTTATAAGGAAGCTAGAAGGAGGCCTTTAGTTCTATATTAACTACTAAAAACTTAATAAAATTATAGTTAAAAATCATTACCTAATTCCTTTAATTTAAGAAATATTAAACTACCTTAATAAAGCTAAATACTTTATAAAACTGGATATTATTTTAGCTTTTAACCAAATCTAAATTATACCTAGCTATAAATACTTAACAGCTTTCTATACTTATGAAGGCCTATTTAAGTACTTAATAATACCCTTTAGTTTAGTTAATATCCCTAGTATATTCTAATACTATATAAATAATATCCTATATCTATTCTTAGATACCTTCTATACTATATATATTAATAATATCCTTATATATAATAATAATTTAAAGGAATATAAGGAATATATATAATTAGTGCTAAAGGTACTAGAGATTATAGGCCTCTAGCTTAATATTAATAAGTATAAGTTCTATTAATAGGAAGTGAAATATCTAGGCCTGATCCTGACCGTAAACAGTATTAAAATAGATCCTAAGAAAGTCTCTGCCATCCTGGATTAGGAAGCCCCCTAAAATATTAAGAATATTTATAGATTCTTAAGTTTTATAAACTTTTATTATTATTTTATTAATAATTTCTCAACACTAACCACCCTATTTATCTAACTTACTTAAAAGAATATCCCCTTCCTCTAGATAACTATCTACTAGAAGGCCTTTAATTATTTAAAGATGGCCTTTATTATAGTATCTATCTTGCGATACTTTAACCCCTTACTACTTTATATAATAGAGGCAGACTCCTTTAATTATTATTTAAGAGGGATACTATTGTAAGAAGATAGTGAAGGAATCCTTCACCCTATTACTTACTTCTTGAAAAGACTGAGCCTAGCTAAATATAATTATAAAATTTATAATAAGGAATTATTAACTATTATCTAATATTTTAAATAGTAGTAACCTAAATTAGAAGGAGTAGTATATCCTATAAAGGTATTAAATAACTATAAGAACCTATAATACTTCTGTATTATAAAATAGCTTAGCTATAGATAAGCTTAATAGTAATCTAATACCCTAATATAATACTTTTAGGATTAGCCTATTTAAGAGGATGCCTGCTATTTTTATTAGTAAACACTACTGCGACCAGAAATCTTCGACTTTAGGCTGATAGAGATAGACTAGTTAATTAAGTAGATTATTAAGGAGGAGTATACTAATAATAAATTTATTATAAAGGTCTATTACTGTGAGGAACGGAGTAGGAACATACGCACGGTACGGCTGAGCTCAGGCCGCGGGTCACGTGCTCCAGGGGGAAGCAGTATTTAAGCTATATATAATATCTATCTTAATTTTACTCCTTAATTATTAATTTTAATACTAATCTATATTTATTACTCCCTATCCTGATATCACGCTTACATTTACCTCTTATAATTCTGATAACTTTTTACTAAAATAAAGGTATAGGCCTGATATTAGGATATCAGAATAACTATATAATAATAGTATCTCTATACTTATTATTAAATCAGAATCTTTATTATTAATACTATTAATTAATAAGCAAATTAGGGAACTAAAGAAAAAAAAAGCAGACCTTTAAAGAAAGATCTAACTTAAAAAATTAAAAGAGAAAATAGTAGAAATAGAGGCTATAATTAAAGAGTAGTTAATTTATAATACCTTTACTACTATTAAAGATAATTAACTAGAAAATACTAGTATTAAAGCCCCTAAGTTAATACTACTAAATACCTTACCCTAAGGGAAGGATATCTATCTAAAGGACTTCCTAGAGTATAAAGGAAAAATATTATAGGAGTATACTGACTAGATTAACTGCGCTATAAATATATTTTAACTAATACCTAAAAGATTTATATAAGAAAATGTTTAAATTACCTAGGCCTAATAATTTCTTATAAGCTCCTTAAGGATAATTTGGTCTAACTATACCAGAAATAAAGAAGATAAGCTAAGTATATAGGAAGAACTTATAATATTCCTACTTAATAAACTTAAAGACCTAGGAAACTATAAGCTAAGTATTTATATAGTATATATTTAAGTAACCTAAAGGAAGGGCTAAACTATAGCTAACTTTAAAGTATACCTCACCTCTTTAAAAGCCTAGATAACCACTATATAGATAGAGAAGGAGAAATATAATAACCTTATTATAAAATTTAAATTAGATTTATAGTATTATCTAATAAGCCTACTAATAATACTAAAGATATATAGTAATATTATAATACTACTTATAAGATAAGAGAAAACCAAGAAGAAAATAGAGATAGAAATAGTAAGTATGGGCTTAAAACGAAAGTTCGGCAACAGTAATATATTCCTTAAGTATAATTAAAGTAGGGAACCAGTAAATCTGAAACCTAAGCTTAAAGACTCTAAATTATCTATTAATAAAAAGAAAGAATTAAAATTAAGATATTATAAATATGATAAGTTTGGATATATAATATAAGACTATCACAAGCCAAAGAGAGAAATAACTAATAAGGGAAAAGCATAGGGGTTGTATTAATCTCTACATATATGACCTATATAGAATTTAAAGCTATAGGGAAAGTGATTAAAATAAGTGGGATAATTAAAGGCCCTACTAATAATAAGAATATTAAAATTATATTAGACTTAGAAGTTAATATTAGCCTAATAACACTAAAACTTGCGGAAGAGCTTAACTTTCTAGAAGTAGATATATATATGCCTTACCTGTGTTAGGGGGGTATTATAGATATTAACTGCTTTAGGATATATAAAATCAAACTATATTTATAAGATATAAATAAAGTTAAGAAGACTATACTAGTAATTATATTTATAGTAGACTAAGGGCAATCATATATTATCTTAGATATGCCTACTATAAAGTAATAAGATATTCTCCTTAATATAGGATAGGAGAAGTAATACTTTAAGGATATAGTACTAATAATATGCATAATAAATATAGAAGAAGAAATTAATAAAGATAAATACTATAGTATACTTCTTCTAAATATAGAGCTGAAGAAGGTATAAACAGAATATATACTATCTAATAAATTATAAGATTTTACAAATATCTTTAAAAAAGAAGCTATAATAATATTACTAAACTATAAAAGTATAGATTATATAATTAAAATAATAGTAAAACTATTATACTATCTAATTTATTATATATCAGTAAAGGAGCTTAAGGCTCTTAGAGAATACCTCAGCAAGGCACTGCAGAATGGGTGGATAAGGCCTTCCACAAGCCCTGTAGGCACACCCGTTCTGTTTATACTAAAGAAGAATAGTAAGCTATACCTATATATAGACTATAGAAGCCTTAATAAGGCTACTATTAAGAATAGATACCCCTTACCACTCATTTCAGAGATCCTGGACTGACTAAGTGGCGCAAAGATTTTTATAAAGCTAAATCTTAAGAATATATATTATAGAATATATATTAAGGAAGGCTATAAGTGGAAGATAGTGTTTTATATATACTATAGCTTTTATAAGTACCTAGTAATACTATTTAGCTTAGCTAATACGCCTATAATATTCCAGGTATATATTAATAAGGTGTTAGGGAATTATATCAATATTATATGTATCATATACCTTAACAATATCCTTATCTACTTAGAGGACTGGGAGTCCTATATATGGAATATGTGTGTAATACTTGTGTAGCTGCAAGTATATAACCTATACTATAACTTTAAAAAGTGTAAGTTCTTTACTAATAAGGTTAAGTTTCTCAGCTTTATGGTTAGGACAGATAGTATATATATGGATAGAGTAAGAGTAATGACTATTAAGGAATAGCCTATATTAACAACCTTAAAGGAAGTATAAATATTCCTCAGGTTTTACAACTTCTATAGATAATTTATTAAAGATTACGCAAAGATTATAAGGGGCTTGATTAACCTTATAAAGGGAATAAAAAATGGTAAGCTAATAAAATTATTTAAGTAGACTGAAAGTATAGAGTAGTTATTTTAGATATTATAAGATATATTTATAATAGTACCAGTTATTAAATATTTTAATCCAGAACTACTAATTAAGGTAGAGATAGATGCGTCGCAATTTGCGATAGTAGGGATATTATCCTAGTATAATAGAGAGGGCTAATAGCGCCTAATAGTATTCTATTTATATAAAATAAAAGATACTGAAATAAAGTATAAGATATATAATTAAGAGTTACTTATAATTATAGAGTATTTCAAATAGTAGAGGCACTATCTGGAGGGAAGTGCTACTCTGATTGAAGTCTATATGGACTATAGAAATCTAACTAGATTTATAAGGGTTATATAGTTTAATAGTAGGTAAGCTAGATAAACTATACTATTAGTAGGATATGACTTTGTCCTTTATTACTACGCAGGTCTGTCTAATCCTATAGATATGCCCTTAAGACGCCTAGACTATATGATAAAAGAAAGACTATTAGATGACCTGCTTCTAATACTACGCTAAAAGTTAGTAGTATTACCAGAAAGTGCTATATATATAATCCTAATACTTAAAAATAGATTAAAAGTAATCAGGTATACAGGGTAATAGCTAGGGACTAGTCCAGAGTGTAGGGAGGCAAACCCCTATAGTAATACTATAACTATAGCCTTATATAATCTTTATATATCCTAGATATAGGAAGAGTATGGGTATCGTAGGCAGCAAATAGTAGGGTAAGTAGGGAAAAGCACCTACCTATATTATGTTATTATGAGAGCCATAGAAGGTAAAGCAGCCTATATGGAAAAGGAGATCCTTAATATTTTATAAGAACTATAAGCTTAATATAAAATTACTAAAAGTAAATATAATATATTAGAAGAGTAAGTTAGGAAGAGGGCAGGCGATTAGTCAGTAAACCATTAGGATATCCTACTATTCCAGGGTTAAGCCTATATACTAGACAACCCAGCAGTAAAGTTTAAGCTTATAAGAAGGTACTATAATAATCTTTATATAGGATACTTTAGAGTAATCAAAATAGTTAAACCCTTAAGTAGAAAGTACTACTAGCTATTAATACGCTAGGACATATAAGAATATATATAGATATATAATATATACCAGTAGATGAAGGTAAAGAGATACTACCTGTATGGTGAATTATAGGTACTATCTA
The DNA here is from genome assembly GCF_000836295.1 of Verruconis gallopava. Classification (NCBI taxonomy): domain Eukaryota; kingdom Fungi; phylum Ascomycota; class Dothideomycetes; order Venturiales; family Sympoventuriaceae; genus Verruconis; species Verruconis gallopava. The sequence continues at coordinate 3,463 of NW_015622333.1, read as the reverse complement.
TACTGGAATATCTATAGATAAAGATCACTATAGATTTCATAAGTGGCATCCCGCCGTCCAAGCGCAATAGTAGTGTATATAATACTATCCTAATAATTATTAATAGATATATAAAAATAATATTCTATATCTTAACTATAAAAGATTATATAGCTGTAAATATTACTAATATACTGCTTAATAGGGTTATAAGAAGCTTTAGCTTACCTAAGGGTATTATCTTAGACTGAGACCTGAAATTCATAATTGAATTCTAGTCAGAACTATACTATATATTATATATATATATAGATGTATAGGAACCGTATTCCATCTGCAAACTGACAGATAGACAGAATATCAAAATTAAATAATTCAGGAATACCTACACGTATACTGTGGAGAGCACCTGAAAATATGGGTAAAACTACTACTAATTACTAAATTTATATATAATAATAGTATTAATATATTAATAAGTATAACCCTATTCTTTATACTATATAGGTTCTATCTAGAGGTTTATTATAATATTAAGAATCAAAATATAGTACTAGATATATAAGAATGAGTAAAGCAACTCCATAATATCCATAAAAAGCTAAAAGAATATCTAGTTAATATAAGCTAAGAGTAAGTGAAATACTATAACTATAGGTATAAACTAATAATATTTAAAATAAATAATCTAATCCTACTATTAATAAAATATTTATATCTAAGATATTTAAGTAGGAAACTCGTACTATATTTTATTAGGTTATTCTAAGTCTTTAAATTAGTTAATATATAAATATATTAACTATAGCTACTAGTATTATAGAAAGTCTAGAATATATTCTATATCTTTCTACTGGAAAAGTATTATTAGTATATAGGTAGTAATAATATAATAGATTATCTATTACTCCTAGAAATTATTAATAATAAGGAAGAATAGGAGATAAAAGAAATCCTTAATAAGAAGAAGCGTAAAAATAGTATATAATATCTGGTTAAGTAGAAGAGTTACCCTACAGAATATAACTAGTAATTGCTAAGAGAAAACTTAGATAATATATAGGAGAAGCGCAATAAATTCAATAACTAGTTAAAAAAAAGATATATATAGAATATAAAAGATAAATAATATATATTATATATTAAAAGAAATTATACTAAATATATTATATAAATTAAAAATATAAGGACTATATCCTTAATCAGAATAATTAGAAAAAAGCTCTATAATAGAGCTCTTACGGTAATAGGGGGTAAACCTACCCTAGCTTAATAAAGGTATTATAGGTAAAGGTAAAGTAGTAGTATAATACTATTAATAAGAAGAGATCATAGGATTAAGAAAGGAATTAGGCCTGAAGGCCTGGCAACCATAGTAGTAGGAGGAGAAGATGAGTTTAGGTGGAATTTAGGGGATACCCCCTAAATAACCTAGTAGTATACTAGCCTAAATAAATTAATAGAGCTAATATGCTAGTAGAAAACTATACCTATAGGTGAAAATAGAATCCTAATTAGGATATTTATACCCTGAATTAGTTATCATATTTAGCCTAGCAAGTCACGAAACATTACCTCTAGGGTTAAATAGTAATACCTGCCTAAATAATTATTATAGGTAATAAATACTTTAACTATAGTTCTATAATATATAAATATATATATATACTCTACCTAGTTAGCCTAGACTATTAATATAATATTTACTTTATAATCTTTAAAAGCTTTTACAAACTTAATAAGATAAACCAGATAATAACTAAATTATAGTAAGACCTATTTATAGTAAGATAAAGTAATAGAAATATAATTATAATTATAGAACTTAAACCTTTTTATATTTATAGTACTAGTATAAGTACCTAGCATACTTCTAAAATATAGATATATTATATTTAAGGATAAGGTTAATGTCCTTACTATATTAGAGGTAGATAAAAATATCCACCCCTACCTTATTCCCTCCTCTAGTTAAAGTAAGGTTTTATCCTTACTTTAAGGAGATAATAACCCTATTACCTTAAAAGTAACCTAGTAATAATAACTAGGAGGCTCTAATACTAAGATACTATTACTATAATACTAATATCTAGAATTTACTTTACTATACTAGGATACTAATAGTAGTAGTATAGGGGTTAAGGAATAAAGAGATAGGGAGTAAGGGTAAGGAGTATACTTATACTTAGAATTTACTTTATTATACTAAGGAGTTGATAATAGTAGTATAGGTATTAGTGAAGAAAGAGTCAGGAAATAAGATAAGGAATACCTATAACCTATACTAGAGGAGTAAGGCATTAATAAACTCTGTCTTACCCCTAATAAATAAATAGCTAACCACTGTAAAGATACTATTTTTATATATATATATATATGCATAGTAGAAGAACAAACTTTAAAATATAAAAGAATTTATATCTTTATTAAATATCAGAACTATAATATTATTATTATATAATAGTAATAAATATAATAATATATATAATATAATACTAAGATATAATAATAATAATAAATAATAGAAGTAATAGATAGAATATATCTAATATAATATTATATTAGTAGAAGAACATAATCTTAGTAAGTCTGGGAACCAGACTATGGAAGGGGGGGAAGAGTTATGAGGAACAGAGTAGGAATATACGCACGGTATGGCTACGCTTAGGCTATAGGTTATATATTTTAAAGGAAAGTAGTATTTAAGTTATATATAGTATCTATTTTAATTTTACTTTTTAGTTATTAGTTTTAATACTAATCCATACTTATTGCTCCCTATCCTGATATCATGCTTACATTCACCCCTTACAATTACTAACTTAGTAAGGGCAAGTATAAATCAAAACTGATTACTCTGGCTAAATATAAGGTCATTAATAACCACCTATATTATAGAGGCTGAATGGTAGTCCTTGATAATAATAAACTAAAGATTAAACTACTCTAATATATATATAACTCTTCTGTTAGGAGCTACCTTAATTATTCCTAGACTCTGGAACTTCTATCGCGCTATTATTATTGGCTAAAGATATATGAATTAGTAAGATATTTTATAGTCTCCTATTATATCTACTTATAAGTAAAAGCCTGGAGGACTACCTATACTGGCATATTAAAGCCCTTACCTATACCTAAATAGTATTAGTATAATATTTTAGTTAACTTTATAATTAAATTACCTATATCTAATAGTAATATAAATATTATAGTAATAATAGATTATCTATTTAAATAGTAATACTTTATTAGATATTCTAAGATTTTAGTACCTATAGTCATCCAACTATTCCTCTATTATATATGGAAACTCTTGTTACGAGGTAACATGGTGATCACGTGAAGGGAGAGCGATCATGTTGATCATTCATGATCGAGGTGATCAGTCTGCATAAGCGAAAGGTTGTGATTCGCTCAGAAGGATTGAACGAATCAGGAATGCAGTTAGTGATCAGTCTGATCATTCATGATCAGAATGATC
>NW_015622332.1:0-9899 GCF_000836295.1 Verruconis gallopava | reverse complement strand
GAGCCTAGGGTTAGGCTCATGGATGGTAGGGGGGGAATTGTACTGGGGAAAATGGTTCATACTCTAAAGGGCATCACGTGATACAGGAGCAAGGGCCTCAGGTGTCATATGATATGGTGAGGGTATATAAGGAGAGGAGAATGAGGAAGATAAGAGAGACATAGCTTCAGACAAGAACAAGATAACAGAAACCAGCTTTACTTTGCCTCGTACAGAACTTCGCTTCGCTTTGCCCTGCTTTGCCTTGCCTTGCTTTGCTTTGTTTTATCTTTACTTTGCTCTTCCCTATTTACTCTATCTTCTTTAATACCCTTATCCTAACTATCTTATCCTACTTCTAAGCTTCTTTACAGTTCCCATCTGTAGGAGGCTTCTCTCTCTCCCTCTTGATTTTCTCACCCTCAGGAAGGCCTTGACATCGAGTGTCCTACCCCCTGAAGTGGCGGTCAGCCTAAAACCTTTACAGTAGCGCTAGTATATAATACAACCAAGCAAAGTACTATAGGAATATCACCGTATTACGCGAACTTTGGAAAGGAACTAAGATTAATAGTTAATATATCAGTACACCTGCCTATAGAAGCAACACTATTTGTAGAAGAATTATAATTACTTTATACTTAACTATAATCTAATATTATATTCCTAAATAAAAGAATAATCCTCCAGGCTAATCGGAAAAGGTCTGAGGGACCAGACCTTAAGGAGGGGGATAAAGTTTATCTTTAGTAATGAAACATTCGCACTAAGTGTTAAAATAGTAAACTTAATTTTCTAAAAATTGGATTATTTAAGATTAAAAGAATTATAGGACCAGTGAATTACGAACTCCAACTACTTAAGAATATAAGGATATATCCTATCTTTTATATTTCGTTATTGGAAAAAGCGAATCCAGAGACTCCCCTTAATAAGGAAACTGAGTTGGAAGACTCTACCGAGCAGGAATATAAGGTTAAGAAGATCTTGGATTACTAAGTTAGAAGATATTAACACTTTTATCTTATAAAGTAGAAGGGTTACCTACTGGAAGAAAATACTTGGGAACCGTATAAAAACCTTAACTGTCTGTTTGAGTTATTATAGTATTATCATAAGAATCTAATATATTTAAGACTTCTTAGTTTTTAATGGTTTGATTAAAAAAGGCGAGATTATCCGCAAGTTCACGGAGTTCACTATTAGAGCGACCACCATTTCTCACCTACTCTGTTTCTTCTTCCTCTTCCAGCTTATCTATTAAATAGATTGCTTTTACCTTCGCGCGGTCCTTAGCTATTTTTAGGATTTTCCAACTTTAAGAAAGTTGAGCGAGAAGTTTTTGTTATATGATATTTAATTTAGACAACTCTTCAAGATTCCTCTCTATGGCAGATTTGGCTTCTTCTCTGGTCTTATCCAAAACGTCCTATAACACATCCATATACTTTATGCCCTTGCGAGCACAGTTGGCGCATTTGATACTTTTTGAAGAAGATATAATAATATAAGTTAGTTTATAGATTAAATAATATTCATAGCTAAGGACAGTGATGCTCCTGGATTCTTTAATTTCGGAAGCAAGGCGTTTGCGGCGGAGAGAAGGGATCGAAGATATCTTTATTTCCCTCTTAGTAACTGCTAAACTCTTTAAATATTAAAGCTTAGGATAAGCTTACTAAGGAGGGGAATGGTGTTATAAAGTAACACATGAATAATCATATGATAAATGATTGCGATTATTTCGCTTAAAAATGATTGGAATAAGCATATTAGCCAATGGCCGAAGACCAAGGTGTTGCTGATTAGTGGAAGTGATCATTTCGCTTAATAATAATCAAAATAATTACTAGGTATAAGGCAATAAGGATATCAAGAACGAGGTCTATATAAATATCCTGTCTCTACCGAGATAACACTCTTCATGATTTAACTGTCTAGCATAGCTAGTAGTTAGTTTAAATACATTCTCATACTCTTGAAGCTCAGACTACTCTAAGTCATAAACATAACTATCTTATTATATTCCTTCCACAATAAGCTCTTATTATACATTATTCCTCTGCTCTAGGAAGCTAAACCCTTCCGAAGTGGCTTACATTAGTGAAGCTAGTCGGTATTGGGAAAGTGTTCCTAACACTCAGCTGTAGTAAAGAATTCAGCTGGTAAGGATTCTATATAATTATTCTAGAAATAGTAAGTACTAATTTTTAAATATATATTTAAGCCTTACCTTTAGGATTTTATTCTTTATTTTATTATTAAGTGTTAGAAAAGCATTATACTAATATAAATAAATAAACTTAAAAGTAATACCATTAAAATCATTATAAAGTTATTCTTAAATCTTATTGATAGATTAAGATGCAGCTTCTTTATTAATAGGTTTATCTTCTATATTCTTATCTTTATTAGTAAACTCTTCTTCTGAGGTATTATCATCCTTATTACTATTGTCTTTATAAACTTCATACTCAGAATTGTCAGGATCTGTAGAAGGGATAGAAGTTTTATATATAGGGAGGAAGTCTTAATTAATAACTTCTTGAGGATCAGGCTGCAGTTAAGTCTAATATTTATTATTTACTTTCCTATTAAGTATTAGGAATGTAAAATTACTATAAAACTACTATAACTTATAGATTTAATATGATAGCATTTTTTAACTCCTTAATCATCTTTCTTTGTATTTCCTCATCTGTATTCTGATATTCTGGTGTTGCTTTAAGTTTCTTTTTAGCATAGTTGATTTTAGCCTGATTGGCGCGTTGTGTCATAAGTTGTTTTCTTTCAAATCCTATCTTTGTATTATAATATACAAGTTTATATTATATATATTTATTTTTAGATAGCAAAGCAGGGTCTTTTTTAGGAGCCATTTTAATATTATAAAAGTTTATATATAATAACTTCAAGTCTAATAACTTATAGTATGGAAATTTACTTAAAGTAACTAGCGCAGATCTAATGCTAGGCAATAATGCTGATATTGGAGCTATATGGTCTATGCGCCATTATTTATTTTCCCTTTTATAGTTAGTCAAAGTTATATTACTACTATAATAATTACTATAACTTAAGCTAATACATATCATAAAAATGGCACGCTTAAAGTCAAGAGTAGTGTTACGAAGTAACACGTGAACAATCACATGATGAATGATTGCGATCATTTCGCTCAAAAATGATCGGAATGAGCGCATTAGCCAATGGCCGAAGACCAAGGTATTGCTGATTGGTGGAAGTGATCATTTCGCTTAATAATGATCAAAATAATCACTGGGTATAAGGCAACAAGGATATTAAGAATAAGATCTATATAAACATCCTGTCTCTACCAAGATAATACTCTTTGTGATTTAACTATCTAGCATAGCTAGTAATTAGTTTGAATATATTCTTATACTCTTGAAGCTTAGACTATTCTAAGTTATAAATATAACTATCTTATTGTATTCCTTCCATAATAAGCTCTTGTTATACATTATTCCTCTACTCTAGGAAACTAAACCCTTCCAAAGTGGCTTATATTAGTAAAGCTAGTCGGTATTGGGAAAGTGTTCCTAATAAAAGTTAAATTACTGAATTATTGGATAGGGTAAGGAACAATATCTTATGTCTACTGTCTCTAAGAGAAGTAGTGGAAGTCAACAACAGTCTGATCCGCTAAAGAAGAAGGTTAAGGTTACTTCAAGTACCAGTGCTGCTGGGCTATTGATATATAGAATAGCAGTACTACCACTACCTCTACCATCAAGAGATCCGGAAGTCCTACCAGACGCTCAATTATTTGACGATTCTGATTCATCCGACTCGAACTCCGATTCTAGAAGTAAGAATCTCTTTAATAATAATATAGCTTAACTAAAAGTTAATCTACCTGAACCTTTTAAAGGGGAATGATCCAAATATGAAGCCTTCAGGTCTTAGCTTGGAATCTATATTTATTGGAACCAGGATAAGCTTAGCACTGAAGAAAAGAAAGTCATATATACTATTTCTTATCTAAGGGGAAACGCATATACTTGGATCTAAAGGCAAGTTGATTAATATATCCTGAAGAAAGGAGATATTCCGCATAATATTAAGAGAATCTTCTAGAGTTATTTAGTATTTATAGGAGAAATAGATCAGTACTTTTAGCGAGTTAATGAGGCTCACTTAGCTGAGAAGAAATTATTGGAACTATACCAGAAGTCAGATATAAGTTCCTATATGGTTAAATTTAAGAAATGGGCAGTAATTTTGAAATGGAATGATAATGCACTTCGCACCAAGTTTTTTACAGGACTTAAACCAGAAGTTAAAGCCTAGTTATAGCTTAAGGAGAAGAAGATATCTACCCTTATAGAACTTATCGAATTAGCGATTAGGATTGATTCCATCCTATTTAAAAATAAGTTTAATAAACAAGAAAAGACGCCCAAATACTAATCTAATTATAAGAGATTATAACGCTCTACTAATTACTATGGATTACAGCCTATAGAGATAGATAAACTTCAGAAAGGCGATTAAGCCCTAAGAAAGCCTAAGAATTTTAAGAAAAATACAGGAAATTGTTTTAAGTGTGGCCAACCAGGATATTTTGCTTGAAATTATTCAAAGCTTAAGAAACAGTTAATTAAGATTCTGGGAATAGGTGTGTAAGTATGGAAGATTACTATACTTAAGAAAGGCTCTTATAATATTTATTGATGGGGACCAAACCAAAATATAGGACTATAGGATAAGACTATGATTCACGGAATCTTGGAACGGTATTCTGATGTTCAGATAAATATAGCTTATAAGTTCTATTGGGTACTATTAATTAGTTATTGTAAAGTCTAAGATTGTAGATTCTAGGAGTATAGTGAGAATAAGGATTTAGGAGAATCATTATAGGAATATCCTTATGGACCACCTAAAGTCTCTTTTATACAGGTGCGACGGATACTCCAGATTGAGGGTATTAAGGGTAATGATTGTTATGTATACTACAAGCATCTTCCAGTCAATCTTTATATAGCTTGGAGTTATTAATGTCCAAGATACTGTATACCAGTGATATAATAGGGAACTATAGATGACAACTATATATTAATTAATATTAGACTATCGCAACAAGGAATCTAAAGTATAATTGGAAATCTTAACCCTAAAGAGAATAAAATAATAGAAAATATCTATAAATATATTATAAAGCTTATTTATATAACAGATAACTTAATAAGAAGGGCTATTATATAGGTTTTACCTAAGGACCTATATTAAATTGGACTTCAGATAAACACAGATCCAGACTCTAAAGATCCGCAGAAGTTATATCGACTGAACCTGTAAGTAACCAAGATAATATCCAACCCGGATGGAAGTTCCGAGGAATGGGAGTCAGGCGAAGAAACGCTTGATGATGGTGAAAGCGAGCACCCTTACTTCTCAGGAAATGAGGAGGTTGACTATTAAGGGGTATAATAGTTAATTCTTAGAAGGAACCTTAAAGTCTTAATAAGTTAGAGGAAAGTAAGCTAATGGTAAAAATTAAGATTACAGGTAATTCTACTATAGCTATGATTAATTCAGGAGCTATAGTAGACTTCTTAAATAGTTGATATGTGAGGGAGTGGGGTTTGCCTTTATATAAGAAAAAAGATCTATACCCACTTATTACTGTTAATAGAACCCTGATTACTTTAGATTAAGGTATAGTTAAGTATGAGACAACTATCAATATAATAATATTAGGTAAAAAGGTTAGTAGGACATTTAATATCACTAATATTAGGGATTCAGATATTATTCTTAGATTATTATGGCTCCAGGATGAAAGACCGCATATCGACTGGTCAACCTTAACTGTGTCTCTGGTTAAGGATTAATATCCTGCCTAGGCCAGGAAGCATACTGGAGGGTAGATAAAAAAGCTTATATGGTAGAGTATATAAGATATAGAGGTGGTAGCTATTTATCAGCTCTAAGGGGAGTAGAAGATAGCGTTCTAAATTCCTCTAGAGTATAAGGAATTTATGAAACTTTTTAAGAAGGAGGCTCTAGAAGAAGCCTTGCTATCACACCAGCTGTTTAATTATGAAATAGTGCTAAAAGAGGGATCCTAATTAAAAAGGTTTGGCATCTACCTACTTAGGGCAGACCAAAGAGAAGCACTAGATAAGTACTTGGATAAAAACCTAAAAAGAGGTTTTATTAAAGAGTCCAAGTCTCCTATAAGATATCTGGTATTCTATATATTTAAACCTAATAGCGGACTACAACTTTATATAGATTATAAATACCTAAATAGTATTATAGTGAAAAATAGCATAATACTACTATTAATTCAGGAGTTACAAGACTGACTCTAAGGAGCTCAATGGTTCATGAAGTTTGATATACTGGAAGTATTCTATTAAATTTAGATTAAGTAGGGTAATAAGTATAAGATAGCGTTTGGCACTCATCAAGGGTACTATTAGTATAGGGTAATGCTATTTAGGCTCATAAATACCCCAGCTACCATATAAGTATATATAAACCATATATTGCGGGAACACTTGGACAAGTATGTTGAGGTCTATATGGACGATATATTAGTATACTCCCGGACACTTAAAGAATATGTTGAATATGTCTGAAAGGTCTTGAAAGCGCTAAAGAAACATAATTTACGGCTTAAACTATCTAAATACAAGTTCCATAAATAAAGAATCGAGTTTATTAGACTAATTATATCAGAAAAGGGATTAGAGGTAAATTCAGAAAAGGTTGAAAGAGTTAAGGAATAGCCTAAACCATAAACTATTAAGCAAGTTTAAGTATTTTTAGGATTTATAAATTATTATTAACAGTTTATCCCTGGATATTCAAGGATTGCAGTACCACTTACTGAACTCACTAAGAAAAGGGAAAATACTGGCGTCACTTCCTAGAAATTTCAGTGGACCAAAGACACTTAAAAGGCCTTTAATAAGTTTAAGAAATTAGTTATAATTACACTAGTACTATAATTATTTAATAAGAAAAAGCTAATAAGAGTTAAGATAGATGCTTCCAAATATGCTCTCAGAGCAGTCCTAAGTCAATAGGATAAAGATAGGTTATAGTGACTAGTAGCCTATCACTTAAGAAAGTTTATAGATGCGGAAACTAGGTATTCCATATTAGATCAAGAGCTGCTAGCAATCGTTGACGCACTCAAATACTAGCGACATTACTTAGAAGGCAGAAAAGATACGTTCTTAGTCTTATCAGATCACCAGAATCTCCGAAACTTCACCACTACTAAAGTATTAAATGGATAACAGCTAAGATAGTCATATAAATTATTGTTATTCAACTTTAAGATTAAATACTGGAGTAGGAGACTTAATGCTAACACAGATGCATTAAGTAGAAGAACTGACTATGACAAAGGAATAGAGGTTAAATATGCTCTATTATGGTAAGAAGGAGACTCAATGATACATTAAGTGGTATCTCTGATCAAAATCAATATACCTAAGATTTAGAGAATTCAAACTGAATAATTAAAAAGAGACTTTATCAAATAATATATGGACTATAATGATCAACTATAAGTCTATATATATAAAGGGAAAATTATCTTACCCCCGAATCTTAAGAAAGAGTAGATACTTAGGTATCATGAACCGCCTCTGTAAGGACATGCGAAAGCAGAAGAAGTCTTAGAAAGATTATAATAAAATTATTACTTCCCTAGGATACGACAAAAGGTTTTTACTTAGATTAAGGCTTGCCATTTTGTTACGGCGTACTTGTCAGTACAGCCAGGGTAACATGGGTCATTGCCAAGCAATGCCAAGTGGCAGTCTCAGTCTTGGCATGTGAGACTTCTGCACGAGTCTCAGCCTTGGCAGATGAGACTGTATGCATGAGTCTCATCGGGAGCGATTGAGACTTGGTCATGAGGAACAGAAAATAGGTCTATATAAGGATGGCTACTCTCAGGTCTACGCTCACTGTAATTCAACTGTCTAGCATAGCTAGTAGTTAGTTTGAATACATTCTCATACTCCTGAAGCTCATACCATTCTAAGTCACAAACGTAACTATCTTATTATATTCCTTCCTTAATAAGCTCTGGTTATACATTGTTCCCTTGCTCTAGGAAGCTGAACCCTTCCGAAGTGGCTTACATTAGTGAAGCTAGTCGGTATCGGGAAAGTATTCCTAACAATATCATCCACAAAGCGACGGCCAGACAGAATAAGTAAATCAAATACTGGAATAATATTTGCAAATATATATTAACAATAAATAAAATAATTAGGTATAGCTTTTACTATAGGTAGCACTAGTATATAATGTAACTATGTAAAGCACTATAGGAATATCACTGCATTATATGAACTTTGGAAAGGAACTAAGATTAATAGTTGATACATCAGTATACCTGCCTATGGAAGCAATGCTGTTTATAGAAGAATTACAATCGCTTTATACTTAACTATAATCTGATATTATGTTCCTAAATAAAAGAATGATCCTCCAGGCTAATCAGAAAAGGTCTGAGGGACCAGACCTTAAGGAGGGGGATAAAGTTTATCTTTGGTGATGAAACATTCGCACCAAGCACCAAAGTAGTAAACTTAATTTTCTAAAAATTAGACTATTTAAGATTAAAAGAATTATAGGACCAGTGAATTACGAACTCCAACTACCTAAAAATATAAGGATATATCCTATCTTTCATGTTTCATTATTGGAAAAAGTGAATCTGGAGACTCCCCTTAATAAGGAAACAGAGTTGGAAGACTCTATTAAGTAGGAATATAAGGTTGAGAAGATCTTAGATTACTAAGTTAGAAGACGTCAACACTTTTATCTTATAAAGTGGAAGGGTTACCCACCAGAAGAAAATACTTAGGAACTATATAAAAACCTTAACTATCTGTTTAAGTTATTACAGTATTATTATAAGAATCTGATATACTTAAGACCTCTTAGTTTTTAATAGTTTGATTAAAAAAGGTAAGATTATCTACGAGTTTACGGAGTTCACTATTAGAGCGACTATTATTTCTCACCTACTCTACTTCTTCTTCCTCCTCCAGCTTATCTATTAAATAGATTGCTTTTGCCTTCGCGCGGTCCTCAGCTATTTTTAGGATTTTCCAACTTTGAGAAAGTTGAGCGAGAAGTTTTTATTGTATGACGTTTAATTTGGATAACTCTTTAAGATTCCTCTCTATGGCGGATTTGGCTTCTTCTCTGGTCTTATCCAAAATGTCCCATGACACGTCCATATACTTTATACCCTTACAAGTATAGTTGGCGCATTTAATACTTTTTGAAGAAGATATAGCAATATAAGTTAGTCTATAGATTAAATAATATTTATAGTTAAGGATAGTAATGCTCCTGGATTCTTCAATTTTGGAAGCAAGGTGTTTGCGGCGGAGAGAAGGGATCGAAGACATCTTTATTTCCCTCTTAATAACTGCTAAACTCTTTAAGTACTAAAGCTTAGGATAAGCTTACTAAGGAGGGGAATGGTGTTACGAAGTAATATGTAAATAATCACATGATGAATAATTGTGATCATTTCGCTTAAAAATGATTGGAATGAGCGCATTAGCTAATGGCCGAAGACCAAGGTGTTGCTAATTAGTGGAAGTGATTATTTTGCTTAATAATGATTAAAATGATTACTGGGTATAAGGTAACAAGGATATCAAGAACAAGGTCTATATAAATATCCTGTCTCTACTAAGATAACACTCTTCGTGATTTAACTGTCTAGTATAGCTAGTAGTTAGTTTAAATACATTCTTATACTCTTAAAGCTCAGATTACTCTAAGTTATAAATATAACTATCTTATTGTATTCCTTCCACAATAAGCTCTTGTTATACATTGTTCCTCTGCTCTAGGAAGCTAAACCCTTCCGAAGTGGCTTACATTAGTGAAGCTAGTCGGTA
>NW_015622331.1:5894-9964 GCF_000836295.1 Verruconis gallopava | reverse complement strand
ATATTATTATATTAATAGTTATCTTATACTTAACTATATCTTAGTCTAAAGTAATTAGAGTTCTATTAGTAGTAATAAATAGATATAGATTCCTTTTCCTATATAAAGGTAGACTCTACTCCCTTATATACTAACTATTTAAGAAGTCTGCTATAGCTCCTAAATCAATTATAGCTATAGTAGAATTACCTATAATTTTAACTTCTACTATTAGTTTACTTTCCCTTAACTTATTAAGGCTTTAAGGTTTCTTCTAAGAGTCAATTATTATGCCCCTTAATAGTTAATCTCCTTATTTTTTAAGAAGTAAGGATATTTACTTTTACTATAAGATATATTTATAACGGCACCAGTCATCAGATATTTTAATCCAGAACTACTAATTAGGGTAAAGACAGATATATCGCAATTCGCGATAACAGGGATATTATCCTAATATAATAGAGAGGGCTAATAGCACCCAGTAGCATTCTATTCACACAAGATAAAAGATACTAAAATAAGGTATAAGATATATAATTAAGAGTTACTTATAATTATAGAGTGTTTCAAGTAGTGGAAGCACTATCTAGAAGGAAGTACTACTCTGATTAAAGTCTATACAGACTACAGAAATCTGACTGGACTTATAAGGGTTACGCAGCTTAATAGCAGGTAAGCCAGATAGGCTATACTATTAGTAGGGTATGACTTTATCCTTTACTACTATGTAGGTCTGTTTAATCCCGTAGATACGCCTTTAAGACATCCAGACTATATAATAGAAGAAAGATTGTTAGATAACCTACTTCTAATACTACGCTAAAAGTTGGTAATATTACCAGAAAGTACTATATATATAACCTTAATATTTAAAAACAGATTAAAAGTAATTAGGTATATAGGGTAATAGCCAGGGACTAGTCCAGAGTACAGGGAGGCGAGCCCTTATAGTAATACTATAACTACAGCTTTATACAGTTTTTATATATCCTAGATATAGGAAGAGTATGGGTATCATAGGCAGCAAATAGTAGGGTAAGTAGGGAAAAGCACCTACCTATATTATATTGTTATAAGAGCTATAGAAGGTGAAGCAGCCTATATAGAAAAGGAGATCCCTGATATTCTATAAGAACTGCAAATTTAATATAAAATTATTAAAAGTAAGTATAACATATTAGAAGAGCGAGTTAGGAAGAGGGCAGGCGATTAGTTAGTAAACTACTAGGATATCCTACTATTCCAGGGTTAAGCCTATATACTAGATAACCCAGCAGTGAAGTTTGAGTTTATAAGAAGGTACCATAATAACCCTTATGCAGGATACTTTAGAGTAACCAAAACAGTTAAACTCTTAAGCAGAAAGTACTACTGGCTATTAATGCGCCAGGATATATAAGAATATATATAGATATATAATATATACTAGTAGATAAAGGTGAAAAGATACCGCCTATATAGTGAATTATAGGTATTACCTGTACTAGAATATCTATGGATAGAGATCACCATAGATTTTATAAGTGGCATCCTGCTATCTAAGCGCGATGGTAGTGTATATAATACTATCCTAGTAATTATTAATAAATATATAAAAATAGCACTCTATACCCTAATTATAAAAGATTATATAGCTATAAATATTACTAATATACTGCTTAATAAGGTTATAAGAAGCTTCAGCTTGCTTAAGGGTATTGTCTCGGACTGAGACCCGAAATTCATAAGTGAATTCTAGTTAGAACTATGCTATATATTATATATATATAGATATATAGGAACTATATTCTATCCGCAAACCAACGGACAGACAGAATATTAAAATTAAATGATTCAGGAATACCTACGCGCATACTATAGAGAGTACCTGAAAATATGGGTAAAACTGCTGCTAATTACCGAATTTATATATAATAATAGTATTAATATATTAATAGGTATAACCCTATTTTTTATATTATATAGGTTTTACTTAGAGATCTATTATAATATTAAGAATTAAAAATAAGTACCAGATATGCAAGAGCAAGTAAAGCAACTCTATAACATCTATAAGAAGCTAGAAGAATATCTTACTAATATAAGCTAAAAGTAAGTAAAATACTATAACTATAGGCATAAACTAATAATATTTAAAATAAATAACCTTATCCTACTATTAATAAAATATCTATATTTAAAGTATTAGAGTAGAAAACTTATACTATACTTTATTAGACTATTCTAAATCCTTAAATTAGTCAGTATATAAGTATATTAATTATAACTACTAATATTATAGAAAGTCTAGAATATATTCTATATCTTTCTACTAAAAAAATACTATTAATATATAGGTAATAATAATATAGTGGATTACTTACTACTTCCAGAAATTATTAATAATAAGGAAGAATGGGAGATAAAAGAAATCCTTAATAAGAAGAAGTGTAAAAATAGTATATAGTACCTAGTTAAATAGAAGGGTTACTTTATAGAATATAACTAATAATTATTAAAAGAAAACTTAAATAATATATAGGAGAAGTATAATGAATTTAATAACCAGTTAAAAAGAAGATATATATAGAATATAAAAAATAAATAATATATACTATATATTAAAAGAAACTATATTAAATATATTATATAAATTAAAGATATAAGAACTATATCCTTAATTAAAAAAATTAGAGGAAAGCTCTATAATAGAGCCCTTATAGTAATAGGGGGTGGAGCTATCTAGGCTTAATAAGTTTACTATAGATAAGGAAGAAGCAGCGGCATAACACCGCTGGCGAGAAGAGGGGGTATAATTAAGAAAAGAATTAGGCTGGAAGGCCCAGTAACTGTAATAATAAGATAAAAAGATAAGTTTAAGAGGAATTTAGGGGATACCCCCTAAATAACCTAATAATATAGTAGCCTATATAGAATCAATAGAGCTAATATATTAATAGTAAGCTATATTAATAGGTAAGGATGGAATACCAGTTAAGGTATTTATACCCTAAACTAGCTACTATATTTAACTTAATAGGTTATAAAATATTACCTTTAATATTAGGTAGTGATAACTATCTAGATAGTTATTATATATAATAAATACTTTAACTACTATTTTATAATATATAAATATATATATATATATTTAGCTTAGTTAACCCTAATGGTTAATATAATACCCTCCTTAAAATCTTTTAAAGCTCTGGTAAGCTTAATAAGTTAGATTAAGCAGTAGCTAAATTATAGAGGGACCTATAAATTATAAGATAAAGTAATAGAAATATAATAATAATAATAGAATTTAAATCTCTTTATATTTATAATATTAGTATAAGTATCTAATATATTTCTAAAATATAAATATATTATATATAAGGATAAGGTTAATATCCTTACTACATTAAAGGTAGATAAAAATATCTACCTCTACCTTATCCCCCTCCCCTAGCTAAGGTAAGGTTTCACCCCTACCTTAAGGAGATAATGATTTCATTATCTTAAAAGCAACCTAGTAATAGTGACTAAGGGGCTCTGGTACTTTAATATTGCTACTATAATATTAGTATTTTAAACTTATTATATTATATTAAGATACTAATAATAGTAGTATAAGGGTTAGGGAATAAGGAGATAGGGAGTAAGAATAGGGAGTATATCTATACCTAGAATTTACCTTATTATACTAAGAATTTGATAATAGTAGTATAGGTATTAGTAAAGGAGGAGTCGGGGAATAAGATAAGGAACGCCTATAACCTGTACCTAAGGAGTGAGGCGTTAACGGACCCCATCTCACCCCTGATGAACGAACGGCCGACTGCCGTGAAGATGCTATTTTATTATATATATATATATATATATATAGTAGAAGAATAAATTTTGGAATATAGAAGAATTTATATCCTTATTAAATATTAAAACTATAATATTATTATTATATAATAGAGATAAATATAATAATATATATAATATAATATTAAGATATAATAATATATATAATAATATATATAATATAATATTAAGATATAATAATAATAATAAATAATAGAAGTAATAGATGGAATATACTTAATATAATATTAAGATATAATAATAATAATAAA
>NW_015622331.1:0-5794 GCF_000836295.1 Verruconis gallopava | reverse complement strand
AAGTAATAGATGGAATATACTTAATATAATATTAAGATATAATAATAATAATAAATAATAGAAGTAATAGATGGAATATACTTAATATAATATTATATTAATAGAGGAATATAATCTTAGCAAGTCTGGGGACCAGACTATGGAAGGGGGGGAAGAGTTGTAAGGAACAGAGTAGGAATATATATATAGTATGGCTATGCTTAGGCTGCAGGTTATATACTCTAGGGAGAAGTAGTATTTAAGTTATATATAGTATCTACCTTAGTTTAACTCCTTAGTTATCAGTTTTAATACTAATCCATACTTATTGCTCCCCATCCTGATATCACGCTTACATCCACCCTTTACATCTAGATTCTGATAATCTATAGAAGAAGTATTAAATAAACCTATAAATAATAAAAGGAATATCTAACTTAGATAATAGAAGTTCTAAAGGATAGGAATCAGGTAAAGAAATACTTAATAATAGTCAAATAATAACTAGAATTACCTGAACCCGATAGCCCCTGAACCACCTGTCACGGAACCACTAGAAGTGATCTGCTCAAGTTATTATGTAAGGTAAACTGATGAGGCTATCAACTATCTATTCAGTTATGTTATACTAAAGTATTGTATAATAATTAAGACATTATATAAAGAAGGGAAGGCCTGAAAGTAGTTCTTATTAAGAATATAAAAGGGGCCTTATTATATCTTTCCTAATTGGGATTTAGGTGTGCGCACGGTGAAATCAAATTAGGAAGTCAGTTTAGTTTAGGAGTCTAGTTAGCTAATATTAAATAATATTAGATTATATTAGGTTATATTAGCTAATATTAGTGCTACTTTAATTAGATAGGTAATAGGATAGTGCTAATTATATGTTATAGGGGTGACCCTATAATAGTACCCCTCTCCTAGCTGGTAAAGCCTCTAGAGACGGGCCTGGGGAGGGAGTTCCAGGAGTTCAAGCTTAGGTGTTTGGGTCCAGATCATCAGATATTCTGGTTTAAGTGTTCAGGCCTAGTTATTTAAATTTAGGTACTTAGGTTTAGTTACTTAGGTTCAGATATTCAGGCTTAGTTATTTAGGTTTAGATTAGGTTATTATAGCTTTAGAGCTTATATTGTAATCACTTAATATAGGATATATTTTATATTTTATACTTAGTAAGAGCTACTATTTCAAGTAGAGTATCTTTAGGTTCCTAGGTATTATTATCTGGATTATTATATCCATACTATTTAATCAGGAACTATAATCAGTAGTGGTAGATTTATGCATCCAGGATCTATTTAACTAGGTATTCATCTTCTCTATCAATCTTAATTAGGGGTGGCAGCTCCTACTACTAGCTAGGTAGTAGTTTATAGCTAGTTAATAGTATTAGGTTTGATATATTAACTATAAGCTATATATATACTAAGCTAGGTAACTTTAATTTATATATATAGGGTGATACTTTTTTTTTAATTTTATATAGGCCCGTATTCTTCTAGTCCAGTTTTTTAGTTAGATAGTGGCTACATATATTCTTCAAGTTTAGCCAAACCTAATCACCTACCTGGTAGTTAGGTCCTATTTACCTATTATAATCAGCTTTTTTAGTATAGATAGCCTAGGCCTAGGCTATTTTATCATATAAGTATCAGTTTAGTTTATGTATCCAGCTTATAAAGTAGTTAATATTACTAACTATTAGAGACTATAGGCTATCAGAGGGTGGCTTAAAACCTATTCGCGGGTACTGGCTAGTATTTACTAAGAATAGTATTATTCCTATTATCTTATTTTAGCTGTTATTAGTAGTAAATTCTACTATAAATAGCTAGTTATCCTAATTATCTTATATATAGTCTATAAAGCTTTATAGGTACTACTCTATTTCCCTATTTATGTGTTCAGTTCGGCCGTCTGTTTCAGGATAGTAGGCAGTTAATAGGCGGGTGTTAATACAGAGGCGTTTATATAGGTATCTCTAAAAGAGCGATACAAATATACTTCCCCAGTCTGATATAATTATATCTAGTAAGTTATAGAGTTTCCATATATAATAGAGGAATAGTTAGGCGACTGCAGGCGCTAAGATCTCAGAATATCCAATAAAGTATTGCTATTTAGATAGGTAATCTATTACTACTATAATATTTATATTACTATTAGATATAGGTAGTTCAACTATAAAGTCAACTAAAATATCATACTAGTACTATTTAGGTATAGGTAGGGGCTTCAGTACACTAATATAGGTAGTCCTCCAGGCTTTTACTTATAAGTAGATATAATAGGAGGCTACAAAACATCTTACTGATTTATGTATCTTTAGCCAATAATAATAGCGCGATAGAAGTTCCAGAGTCTAGGAGTAACTAGAGTGGCCCCTAATAGGAGAGTTATATATATATTAGAGTAGTTTAATCTTTAGTTTATTATTATTAGGGACTACTATTCAGCCTTTATAATATAGGTGGTTATTAATAACCTTGTATTTAGTTAGTATAATTAGTTTTAATTTACACTCACCCTTACTAAGTTAGTAACAGACCTTAATAATAAATTTATTATTAGTATATTCTTCCTTAATAATCTGTTTAATTAACCAGTCTATCTCTATTAGCCTAAAGTCAAAGATTTCTGATTATAATAGTGTTTACTAACGAAAACAGCAGGCCTCCTCTTAAGCAGGCTGGTCCTGAGAGCATTATATTAGGGTGTCAGACTTTTAGCCCTGGGTACCTGGTTAGTATATAATTCTAAAGTCAAAGTATAACAGATACTCTAACTATTGAGCTTATCTATGGCTAAACTATTTTATAGTGCAGAAGTATTACAGGTTCTTATAATCACTTAGTACCTTTATAAGATATACTACTCCTTCTAGTTTAGGTCACTACTATTTAAAGTATTAGATAATAGTTAGTAACTCCTTATTATAAATTTTATAGTTATATTTAGCTAAGCTCAGTCTTTTTAAGAAGTAAGTAATAGGGCGAAGGACTCTTTCACTATCCTCTTATAATAGTACCCCTCCTAAGCAGTAGTTAGAGGAGTCTGCCTCTACTATATAGGGTAGCAAGGGGTTGAAGTATCATAAGATAGGTACTATAGTAAAGGCTATCTTTAAATAGTTAAAGGCCTTCTAGCAGACGGTTATCTAGAGGAAGGGGATATCCTTTTAAGTAAGCTGGGTAAGCGGGGTGGCTAATATTAAGAAATCATTAATAAAATAGCAGTAAAAGTTTATAAAGCCTAGAAACCTATAAATATCCTTAATATTCTAAGGGGCTTCCCAGTCCAGGATAACAGAGACTTTCTTAGGATCTATTTTAATACTGTTTATAGTTAGAATTAGGCCTAGATATTTCACCTCCTATTAATAGAACTCATACTTATTAATATTAAATTGGAGGCCTACAGTCTCTAGTACCTTTAGCACCAGTCATACATATTCCTTATATTCCTTTAAACTATTATTATATATAAGGATATCATCAATATACATAGTATAGAAGGTATCTAAGAATAGATACAGGATATTGTTTATATAGTATTAGAATATACTAGAGGTATTAGCTAGACTAAAGGGCATTACTAAGTACTTAAATAAGCCTTTATAAGTACAGAAAGCCATTAAGTGCTCATAGCCAGGCGCAATTCAGATTTAGTTAAAAACTAAAATAATATCTAATTTTATAAAGTATTTAGCTTTACTAAGGTGGTTCAATATTTCTTAAATCAAAGGGATTAGGTAATAGTTTTTAACTATAATTTTATTGAGTTTTCAGTAGTTAATACAGAACCAAAGGCCATCTTCTAGCTTCCTTATAAAGATTACTAGGGAAGATATAGGTAATAAACTAGGTCAGATAAATCCTTTAGTGAGGTTTTCAGTCAGATACTTGCACAGGGCTAGTAGCTTATAATAGGATATTATATATAATGGTCTATAGGTAGGTTTTATCTTAAGGATCAGCTTAATCCAATAATCATATAGGCAGTGTTCTAGGAGTTCATCTGCTTTTTTGCATAAGAATAATTCCAGGGAGTCCCAGTAGTCGCGTGGCAGTTTCATCTTTAGGTCAGTATATTTCTTATCTATAAGGGCCTTTTTAATATTAGTTAATAAGACTGCGAAAATTTCAGTATTACACCTTCTTATAAGTTAGGTAAAGGGGACCGCTCTAATTACACAGATGTCCATCATGGTGTCAGGGGGTAGATTCCCTTCCAAGTCTGGGTTATCTATAGGGAAGGGCTTATCTGGGGGGTTAGGAGCTTAGGCTATAAGCCATATTATCTACAGTTTATGCTACTAATTATACTATTATGGTAATATATTGGGGCGGTTCAGCAAAGCCTTCGCTAGGGCCTTTTCAGGGGTAGTTAAGGGGCTATCAGGTTCAGGTGATTCTAGTTATTATTTGACCATAAAGTGGTTACAGCATGCTAAAACTATAAACTGTAACTTATTACATTTATAGTCTATCTATACACAGTGCTTATAGTTCCAGGGCTAGCTAAGAATAAAGTTATATTTACCTAGGGTTATTAAGTAGAAAGTAATTACTTCATAGTGATTATCAATAGTCATCTGGAGAGTTACTGAGTAGGTAACCCTTATAGAGACAGTTTAGGATCCATTAAAAGCATTTAGGTTAATATATCATTCTAATCTTATTTATCTTAGGCCATATCTATATATAAAGTCACTATTTATAAACCCCTTTCCTATAGCATCTAAGTCTACTATTCCATGGGCGGTCACTAGCGTGGCGCCCTGCCTTAGTCTGGCTAAGATAGTGATTCAGTATTTCCAGTTATTTAAGAGGCTTAGTTTAGTGAAGTTAACGAACAGCAATATAAGGTATAGTCCTAAAATATGACTTAATTCTGGGACCGTCCTTTTAATCAGTCGGACCCTCTAGATAAGATAGAACTGGATTGGGAGTTGTAGGTATAGCAGGGGTTATTATAATAGGTAGAGGAACAGGTATATAAGGAGATAATATTAATATTTTTAGAGCATTTAAGACTTTCAGGGCGGCTTAGGATAGGTATCTTATAGCTAGGTAAGATATATTTATCAGAACCATACTTATAGTATAGCCCTTCTCTGCAGCAGCACTCTTATTTAGCCAAGCCTACTAGAGTATAGCCTAAAGTATCTATATCTATTACGTTAGGGGGTTAGCGGGGCTAAGTTAATTATTTAGGGGCTAAGTAAAAATTATTATTAATAAAACACAGCTACTTATTAATCCTAGCTACCAGGTTCATATAATTTATTAAATACTCTAGTTTAGGTTAAGTAATCATCAGGCACTATAATTCAGGGCTGATAGCACCCTTTAGGAGCATATACTAAGCTCCTTCAGCAGCTCCTGCTTTACTTACTAAAGTCCTGAATTTAGTAAAAAATTTCTAAAAAGGGTGGCTCCCTTAATAAAGATTATAAAGCTTTAGTTTAGTATTAACTTACTTATTTAGGTCCCCATATTATTAATTAAGCTAGGTAATTAGTAATTATAGGATTAGGAAATTATAGCTAAGGCAGCCTAGTATAACTACTGGTTCTCCTAAAATACAAGATCGCGCATAGGTCAGCTTAGCTAATTCGCTAGGGTAATAGTTAGAGTTACCTAATGTTAGGAATACTTCCCCAATACCGACTGGCTTCACCAATGTAAGCCACTTCGGAAGGGATTAGCTTCCTAGAGCAAGGGAACAATGTATAACCAGAGCTTATTAAGGAAGGAATATAATAAGATAGTTATGTTTGTGACTTAGAGTGGTATGAGCTTCTGAAGTA
>NW_015622330.1:9260-10111 GCF_000836295.1 Verruconis gallopava | reverse complement strand
AGGAACTTGCGTCTGACTTCTGTCGTAGTTCCAATAACTTCTCCTCAGCCAGGTGAGCCTCATCAACTCGCTGAAAGTACTGATCCATTTCTCCCATGAATACTGAATAGCTCTGGAAGATTCTCTTGACGTCGTGCGGGACATCTCCTTTCTTCAAGATGTACTGGTCAACTCGCCTCTGGATCCAGGTGTATGCGTTTCCTCTCAGATAGGAAACAGCACACATGACTTTCTTTTCTTCGGTGTCGAGCTTGTCCTGATTCCAGTAGATATAGATCCCGAGTTGAGACCTGAAGGCTTCGTATTTGGATCGCTCTCCCTCAAAGGGTTCAGGCGGATTAACTTCTGGCCGAGCCACACCGCCGTCAAAGAGGCTCTCGCCTCCAGAATCAGAATCTGAATCGGATGGATCTGAGTCGTCAAACAACTGAGCGTCCGGTAGAACTTCCGGATCTCTTGGTGGTGGCGGAGGTGGTGGAGGTACTGCTGTTCTGTGTGTCGATGGGCCAGCAGCACTGGTGGTTGGAGTAACCTCAACCTTCTTCTTCGGTGGACCAGACTGTTGTTGACTCCCGCTACTTCTCTTAGAGACAGTAGACATAAGATATTGTTCCTTGCCCTATTCAATGATTCGGTAATTCAACTTTTGTTAGGAATACTTTCCCGATACCGACTAGCTTCACTAATGTAAGCCACTTCGGAAGGGTTCAGCTTCCTAGAGCAAGGGAACAATGTATAACCAGAGCTTATTAAGGAAGGAATATAATAAGATAGTTATGTTTATGGCTTAGAATAGTATGAGCTTCAGGAGTATGAGAATGTATTCAAACTAACTACTAGCTATGCTAGAC
>NW_015622330.1:0-7705 GCF_000836295.1 Verruconis gallopava | reverse complement strand
GGATCTCTTGGTGGTGGCGGAGGTGGTGGAGGTACTGCTGTTCTGTGTGTCGATGGGCCAGCAGCACTGGTGGTTGGAGTAACCTCAACCTTCTTCTTCGGTGGACCAGACTGTTGTTGACTCCCGCTACTTCTCTTAGAGACAGTAGACATAAGATATTGTTCCTTGCCCTATTCAATGATTCGGTAATTCAACTTTTGTTAGGAATACTTTCCCGATACCGACTAGCTTCACTAATGTAAGCCACTTCGGAAGGGTTCAGCTTCCTAGAGCAAGGGAACAATGTATAACCAGAGCTTATTAAGGAAGGAATATAATAAGATAGTTATGTTTATGGCTTAGAATAGTATGAGCTTCAGGAGTATGAGAATGTATTCAAACTAACTACTAGCTATGCTAGACAGTTGAATTACAGTGAGCGTAGACCTGAGAGTAGCCATCCTTATATAGACCTATTTTCTGTTCCTCATGACCAAGTCTCAATCGCTCCCGATGAGACTCATGCATACAGTCTCATCTGCCAAGGCTGAGACTCGTGCAGAAGTCTCACCTGCCAAGACTGAGACTCGTGCAGAAGTCTCACATGCCAAGACTGAGACTGCCACTTGGCATTGCTTGGCAATGACCCATGTTACCCTGGCTGTACTGACAAGTACGCCGTAACACCCCTGAAGTGGCGGTCAGCCTAAAACCTTTACAATAAGCTTCAAGAGTATAAGAAAATATTTAAACTAATTACTAGATAAACTAGATAGTTGAATCATGAAGAAGCGTAATACCAGTAGAGACACGTGTTAGGAAAACTGTTACGAAGTAACACGTGATTTATCATGTAAGGGGTGGATGTAAGCGTGATATCAGGATGGGGAGCAATAAGTATGGATTAGTATTAAAACTAATGACTAAGAAGTAAAACTAAGGTAGATACTATATATAGCTTAAATACTACTTCCCCCCAGAGCATATAACCTGTGGCCTAAGCGCAGCTATACCTGTCACGGGACCACTAGAAGTGATCTGCTCAAGTTATCACGTGAGGTAAACTAATGAGGCTATCAACTATCTATTCAGTTGTGCTGTACTAAAGTATTGTACAATAATCAAGACGTTGCATGAAGAAGGGAAGGCCTGAAAGTAGTTCTTGCTAAGAATATAAAGGGGGCCTTATCACACCTTTCCTAATTGGGATTTGGGCGCGCGCGCAGTGAAATTAAATTAGGAAATCAGTTTAGTTTAGGAGTCCAGTTAGCCAACGTTAGGTAACGTTAGGTCACATTAGGTTATGTTAGCTAATGTCGGTGCTGCTTTAATCAGATAGGTAATAGGATAGTGCTAATCACGTGTCATAGGGGTGACCCCATGACAGTACCCCCCTCCTAGCCGGTGAAGCCTCCAGAGAGGGGCCTAGGGAGGGAGTTCCGGGAGTTCGAGCTCAGGTGTTCGGGTCCAGATCATCAGATATTCCGGTTTAGGTGTTCGGGCCCGGTTGTTCAAATTCGGGCGCTTAGGTTCAGTTACTTAGGTTCAGGTATTTGGGCTTAGTTGTTCAGATTTAGGCGCTTAGGTTCAGTTATTCAGGTTCAGGTATTCAGGCTTGGTTATTCAGGTTCAGGTCAGGCTATTATAGTCTTGGAGCTTGCGTTGTAATCACTTAATATAGGATATATTTTACGCTTCATACTTAGCAAAAGCTGCTATTTCAAGTAGAGTATCCTCAGGTTCCTAGGTATTATTATCCGGATTATCATATCCACGCTATTTAACCAGGAACTGTAGTCAGCAGCGGCAGATTCATGCATCCAGGATCTGTTCGACTAGGTATTCGTCTTCTCTATCAATCTCAATTAGGGGTGGCAGCTCCTACTACTAGCCAGATAGCGGTTTATAGCTAGTCGATGGCATCAGGTTTGATATATTAACTATAGGCCATATACATATTAAGCTGGGTAGCTTTAATTTATATGTGTAGGGTGACACTTTTTTTTCAATCTTATATGGGCCCGCATTCTTCCAGTCCAGTTTCTTAGTTGGGCGGTAGCTGCGTATATTCTTCAAGTTCAGCTAAACCTAATTACCTACCTGGTAGTTAGGTCCTATTTACCTATTACAATCAGCCTTTTTAGCATAGATAGCCTGGGCCCAGGCTATTTTATTACATAGGTGTTGGTTCAGTTCGTGCATCCGGCTTATAAAGTGGTTAACATTGCTAACTGTTAGAGACTGCGGGCTGTCAGAGGGTGGCTCAAAACCTATTCACAGGTACTGGCCAGTGTTTACCAGGAACGGTGTTGTTCCTATTATCTCATTTTAGCTGTTATTAGCAGCAAATTCTGCTATAGGTAGCCAGTCATCCCAATCATCTTATATGTAATCTACAAAGCTTCAGAGGTATTACTCTATTTCCCCATTTACGCGTTTAGTTTGGCCGTCTATTTCAGGATGGTAGGCAGTTGATAGGCGGGCGTCAATACGGAGGCGTTTGCATAGGTATCTCCAAAAGAGCGATACAAACATGCTTCCCCAGTCTGATACAATTGTGTCTGGCAAGCCATAGAGTTTCCATATATGACGGAGGAATAGTTGGGCGACTGCGGGCGCTGAGATCTCAGAATATCCAATAAAGTGTCGCTGTTTGGACAGGTGATCTACTACCACCATAATATTTATATTACTGTTAAACATAGGTAATTTAACCACAAAGTTAACTGAAACATCGCACCAGCACTATTTAGGTACAGGCAGGGGCTTCAGTACGCCGGTATAGGTAGTCCTCCAGGCTTTTGCTTGTGAGTAGATGTGACAGGAGGCTATAAAATGTCTTACTGATTCATATATCTTTAGCCAATAATAATGGCGCGATAGAAGTTCCAGAATCTGGGAGTAACCAGGGTGGCCCCTGATAGGAGAGTCATGTATATATCGGAGTAGTTTAATCTTCAGTTTATTATTATCAGGGACCACCATTCAGCCTCTATAATATAGGTGGTTGTTAATGACCTCACACTCAGCCAGAGTAATCAGTTTTGATTTATACTCGCCCTCACTGAGTTAGTAATAGACCTTAGTGATGAATTCATTGTTAGCATACTCCTCCTTAATAATCTACTTAATTAACCGGTCTATCTCCATTAGCCTAAAGTCGAAGATTTCTGGTTATAGTAGTATTTACTGACGAAAATAGCAGGCCTCCTCTTGAGCAGGCTGGTCCTAAAAGCGTTGTATTAGGGCGTCGGGCTTTTAGCCCTGGGCGCCTGGTTGGTATATAATTCTGAAGTCGAAGCGTGACAGGTACTCTAACCATTAAGCTTATCTATGGCTAAGCTGTTTTGTAGTATAGAAGTATTGTAGGTTCTTATAATCACTTAGTACCTTTATAGGATATACTACTCCTTCTAGTTCAGGTTACCACTATTTAAAGTATCAGATAATAACTAGCAACTCCTTATTATAAATTTCATAGTTGCATTCAGCTAGGCTCAGTCTTTTCGAGAAGTAAGCGACAGGGCGAAGGACTCCTTCGCTATCCTCTTACAATAGTACCCCTCCTAAGCAGTAGTCGGAGGAGTCTACCTCCACTATATAGGGTAGCGAGGGGTTGAAGTATCATAAGATGAGTACTGTAGTAAAGGCCGTCTTCAAGTAGTTAAAGGCCTTCTAGCAGGCGGTTATCTAGAGGAAGGGGATATCCTTTTAAGTAAGCTAGGTAAGCGGGGTAGCTAGTATTGAGAAATCATTGATAAAACAGTGGTAAAAATTTGCAAAGCCTAGGAACCCACGAACATCCTTAACATTCTGGAGGGCTTCCTAGTCCAGGATAGCAGAGACTTTTTTAGGATCCATTTTAATGCCGTTTATGATTAGGATCAGGCCCAGGTATTTCACCTCCTATTAATAGAACTCGCACTTATTAATATTAAGCTAGAGGCCTACAGTCTTTAGTGCCTTTAGTACCAGTCGCACATGTTCCTTATATTCCTTTAAACTATTACTGTATATAAGGATATCATCAATATACATGGTGCAGAAGGTATCTAGGAACAGGCGCAGGATATCATTTATATAGTGTTAGAATATACTAGGGGTATTAGCTAGACTAAAGGGCATTACTAAATACTCAAACAGGCCTTTGCGAGTATGGAAAGCCATTAAGTACTTATAGCCAGGTACGATTCAGATTCAGTTAAAAGCTGAAATAATATCCAGTTTTATAAAGTATTTGGCTTTGCTAAGGCGGTTCAATGTTTCTTAAATCAAAGGGATTAGATAGCGGTTTTTAACTATAATTTTATTAAGTTTTCAGTAGTCAACATAGAAGCAAAGGCTACCTCCTGGCTTCCTTATAAAGATCACTAGGGAAGATACAGATAACGAACTAGGTCGGATAAATCCTTTAGCGAGGTTTTTAGTCAGATACTTGTGCAGGGCCAGTAGCTCATAGTGGGATATTACATATAATGGTCCATAGGTGGGTTTTACCCTAGGGATCAGCTCAATCTGATAATCATATGGGCGGTGTTCTAAGAATTCGTCTGCTTTTTTGCGTGAGAATAATTCCAGGGAGTCCCAGTAGTCGCGTGGCAGTTTCGTCTTTAGGTTAGTATATTTCTTGTCTATAAGGGCCTTTTCAATATCAGTTAATAAGACTATAAAAATTTCAGTATTGCGCCTTCTTGCAAGTCAGGTAAAGGGGACCGCTCTAATCGCGCAGATGTCCATTATGGTATTGGAGGGTAGATTCCCTTCCAAGTCTAGGTTGTCTATAGGGAAGGGCTCGTCTAGGGGGTCAGGAGCTTAGGCTATAAGCTATATTATCTGCAGTTTATACTGCCAATCATACCATCACAGTGGTGTATTGGGGCGGTTCAGCAAAGCCCTCACTAGGGCCTTTTCAGGGGCAGTTAGGGGGCTATCGGGTTCAGGTAATTCTGGTTGTTGTTTGACCACGAAGTGGTTACGGCATACCAGGGCTATAAACCGTAACTTGTTATATTCATAATCCATCTACATATAGTGCTTATAGTTCTAGGGCTAGCTGAGAATGAAGTTATATTTACCCAGAGTTATCAAGTAGAAAGTAATCACTTCGCAGTGATTATTAATGGTTATCTAGAGAGTTACTGAGTGGGTGATCCTTATAGAGATAGTTCAGGATCTATCAAAAGTATTCAGGTCAATATATTGTTCTAATTTTGTTCATCTCAGGCCATATCTATATATAAAGTCACTGCTTATAAACCCCTTTCTTATAGCACCCGAGTCCACTATTCCGTGGGCGGTCGCTAGCGTGGCGCCCTACCTTAGTCTGGCTGAGATAGTGATTCGGTATTTCCAGTTATTTAAGAGGCTTAGTTCAGTGAGGTTAACAAATAGTGATATAGGGCGTGGTCCCAAAACGCAACTTAATTCTGGGACCGTCCTTTTGATCGGTCGGACCCTCTAGATAAGACAGAGCTGGATCAGGAGTTGTAGGTATAGCGGGGGTTGTTATGACAGGTGGGAGAATAGGTACGTAAAGAGATAACATTAATACTCTTAGAGTGTTTAGGACTTTCAGGGCGGCTTAGGATAGGTATCTTGCAGTTAGGTGAGATATATTTATTAGAACCGCACTTATAGTATAGCCCTTCTTTGCAGCGGCGCTCTCGTTCGGCCGAGCCTGCTGGGGTATAGCCTAAAATATCCATATTTATTACGTCAGGGTGTTGGTGGGGCTGAGTTAGTTATTTAGGGGCTGAGCAAGAATTATTATTAATAAAACACAGCTGCTTATTAATCCTGGCTACTAGGTTCACATAATCTATTAAATACTCTGGTTCAGGTTGAGTAATTATCAGGCGCTGTAATTCGGGGCTGATAGCACCCTGTTACGGCGTACTTGTCAGTACAGCCAGGGTAACATGGGTCATTGCCAAGCAATGCCAAGTGGCAGTCTCAGTCTTGGCATGTGAGACTTCTGCACGAGTCTCAGTCTTGGCAGGTGAGACTTCTGCACGAGTCTCAGCCTTGGCAGATGAGACTGTATGCATGAGTCTCATCGGGAGCGATTGAGACTTGGTCATGAGGAACAGAAAATAGGTCTATATAAGGATGGCTACTCTCAGGTCTACGCTCAC
This sequence comes from Verruconis gallopava, assembly GCF_000836295.1. Lineage (NCBI taxonomy): Eukaryota > Fungi > Ascomycota > Dothideomycetes > Venturiales > Sympoventuriaceae > Verruconis > Verruconis gallopava. The sequence continues at coordinate 1,592 of NW_015622330.1, read as the reverse complement.
TGTAATTCAACTGTCTAGCATAGCTAGTAGTTAGTTTGAATACATTCTCATACTCCTGAAGCTCATACTATTCTAAGCCATAAACATAACTATCTTATTATATTCCTTCCTTAATAAGCTCTGGTTATACATTGTTCCCTTGCTCTAGGAAGCTGAACCCTTCCGAAGTGGCTTACATTAGTGAAGCTAGTCGGTATCGGGAAAGTATTCCTAACACACCCTTTAGGAGTATATACTAAGCTCCTTCGGCGGCTCCTGCTTTACTTGCCAAAGTCCTGAATTCGGTGAAAAATTTCCAAAAGGGGCGGCTCCCTTAACAGAGATCACGAAGCTTTAGTTCAGCATTAACTCACTTATTTAGGTCCCTATATTATCAGTTAAGCTAGGCGATTAGTGATTATAGGGTTGGGAAATCATAGCTAAAGCAGCCTAGTGTGACTGCTGGTTCCCCCAAAATACAAGATCGCATATAGGTTAATTTAGCTAATTTACTAGGGTAACAGTTAGAGTTACCTAAGAGTTTATTTATCAGAGCGGCCTTCCATTCCGCTAGCTGACTGCGTCTGCCTATAAACTCAGTGATGTCTGGAAGTCTCTCTGATAATTATATTTGAGTAACCAGGGGTTCCTTCTATAGAGTAAGCCTGGAGCCATTTATAGACTCAGTAGATATATCTATTTATTATTAGTCACTAGCATTGGGAGCAGTGAGAGCGATTTTAGGGGGGGAGCCGGGAGCTGACTTAAGGGTGGCTATCTCTTCGCTCAGAGCGAGTACCGCCTGATTCTGTTGCGCAAGAGCTTCTTGCAGGGCATGAATTTGTGCAGTCATCTGTTCCTACATGATGCAGATAATCGCCTCCAGTTCCGTCGTCATGGCTGGTGAGGATGGTTGATGCAATATAGTATCACAGGACCACTAGAAGTGATCTACTCAAGTTATCATATAAGGTAAACTAATAAGGCTATTAACTATCTATTTAGTTATGCTATACTAAAGTATTATATAATAATTAAGACATTGCATGAAGAAGGGAAGGCCCAAAAGTAGTTCTTGCTAAGAATATAAAGGGGGCCTTATCACACCTTTCCTAATTGGGATTTGGGCGCGCGCGCGGTGAAATTGAATTAGGAAGTCAGTTTAGTTCAGGAGTCCAGTTAGCTAATGTTAGGTAACGTTGGGTCACGTTAAGTCATGTTAGCTGATGTCGGTGCTGCTTTAATCAGACAGGCAACAGGATGGTGCCAATCACGTGTCATAGGGGTGACCCCATGACAATACCATACATATATTCCTACTCTATTCCTTATAACTCTTCCCCCCCTTCCATAGTCTGGTCCCCAGACTTACTAAGATTATGTTCCTCTATTAGTATAGTATTATATTAGGTGCGTTCTATCTATCACTTCTACTATTTATTATTATTATTATATCTTAATATTATATTATATATATTATTATATTGTTAGGAATACTTTCCCAGTACCGACTAGGGTTAAGGGTTAGGGTTAGGGTTAGGGTTAGGGTTAGGGTTAGGGTTAGGGTTAGGGTTAGGGTTAGGGTTAGGGTTAGGGTTAGGGTTAGGGTTAGG
>NW_015622329.1:0-10159 GCF_000836295.1 Verruconis gallopava | reverse complement strand
GATGTGCCAGAGCGAGCGCTATGAACGGCAGTGCCGCCTGAAGCAGTGTTTCAAGTGTCAGGCATATGGCCATATAGGAACCCAATGCAAGGCAGCAAAGACATGTGGCTACTGCGCGCTGGAACATAGTTCCATGGATTGTCCAACGAAGGCGGACCGGGACGTGACGAGAAAGTGCGCGGTCTGCCATGGATCGCACGAGGCATGGAGCCAGCAATGCCCAAATAGGAAGGAAGAGCTAGCCAGAGCCAAGGCAGCGTATGTGACCAGGCCGCGGTACCATCCCACGACGGCATCGGGCGCCGAATTGAGCCAGCAGGGACCAGCACGAGAACCACTCAGGAGATCGAGGTCAGCGAGAGACCTGACCCAGCAGTTGGAATCAAGAGCGAACCGATCAGGCTCTCCACCAGGAAGAGGACGGAAGAGAGCAGCCCCAGCAGGGGACAAGGAGAACGAACCTCCCACTTCGAGCCAACGGCCGCAAAGAGCAGTGATACCCTCCAGGAGAGCGCTGGAAGCACTTGAGACCAATACACTAAGGCGTAGTCGCATGCAAATGGATATCGACACCGGCGTTGATCTATGACAGAACAACAACAACTGAACATCCTGCAGTACAACGTACGCAAATCGAAGGACACAGTCATGGCGACCCTGCTACGAGGCCCAAGGGTGGCGTAGTATGACATACTAGTAATTCAAGAACCATGGAAGAACCCCTTTATGTCAACAACAGACCACCCGGCTAAGAATATCTTTCACCTGTGCTACCTAACAGGAAGCGAGGAGGAAGGGATGGCCAGGCTATGCTTCTTCGTCAACAAGCGGCTCGACCCCACGATATGGCAGTTCGAGCAACATACCAGGGATATGTGCACCCTGAAAATTAAGGTCGGCAGCAACAATCAACAACTAAGACAGCTTAGTATACATAATATCTACAACCCGACCCAAGCCCCAGAGGGCCGCATAAGTGCACTACCTACGCTCCAAGCAGCGCTAGCCAGCCAGGAATCAGAAGAACAAATGGCACTCGGCGACTTCAACCTACATCACCGAGAGTGGGGAGGACCGAGGGTTAGATAAGAGGATAGGGAAGCAGAGCCTCTTGCCTTTTATGGAAGATGTTATCGAATGCTCCAAACACGTCCAGGAGCAATAGGCTGGCGACTTCTCCTTTGTTCCATGCTTCGTATATCTTTTCTACAATGGAGTGGAGGGCGTGGTCCGTGGACCGTAGCCTCCTCCCGCCCATGTGTCGGGACGGTATCGTCTGGTAGGCCTCTACCAAGTAGCTCAGCCTCCGGGCGATTACGGCGTCCATTACCTTTCCTATTGTATTGAGTAATGCTATAGGCCTGTATGCCTTCGGCACTGCGTAGTTATCTTTGCCTGGCTTTCTAAGCACTACCGTGGTGGATGTCCTGAAGTGTTCCGGGCAGTAGCCTAGTCTGAGGCTCTGGTTAAAGATATTAGTGAGGTGCTTAACAAGAAGCTCAGCTCCTGCCTGCAGCGCCTTGTTTGCTATCCCGTCTGGGCCTGCCGCTTTTAGCGGGGCGGTGGCCATCACGGCCTCCAGGACCTCCTTCTCTGTGATCTTCGGTAGATTTATCTGCTGGTCGTACTGTGCGTTCTGGGTGTCGTCGAGATCGGCGCTTGGTGGCGCTGGGAAGAAGACTCTTCGGAAAATCCGTGCCTTCTCCTCGGTGTCCGTCACTTCCCGTCCTGTGTTAGGACATCGAATCGCTGGTGTGACGCTCAGAGGTTGGTTCTCCCTCGTCCTCGCCCACTTTGCTACCTTCCAAAGAGACTCGGGATTGGCCGCGGCCATCTCCACCCTGTCTCTGTGTGCTGCCTTTAGAGCCTTCTTGACCGTCTTGGTCTTCAGGTTCCGTACAGCTTTGTACTTTTCCCACGACTCCGCTGTGCGGTCCATGCTGTGGAACCGCTTAAGTCGTTTTACTTCGGTCAGTACTCGTTTGCATTCCGTGTTCCATCCCTCTTTTGCCCTTGGTGAAGGGCGTGTTTTAGGGAGGACTTCGTTTGCCGCCTCGTTGATCGCGCTTGCAATCTCCTTGGTGTATCGATCCAGTGCCTTCTTGGTTCTCGGCCGCTGTACCTGAGGTAGTATCTGTACGAGCGCCTTCCGAAACCTCTCTTTCTCGAGATGTTTTCACCACCTCACGGGTTTCCTCTCTCCGTGTTGTACTCTCAGGTCCATGACTATGCTGATCGGTAGGTGATCAGAGTCGTGCTCCATGTCTCTGTCTACTTCGCACCGGATTATCCGATCTGCTATTCCTGCGGACATCCAGCAGAGGTCGATCGTCGACCTCTTTTCTCCTTCTTCGTATGTGATCGCTCCTTGGCGGAGTGTGCTCATCATACCTATGCTCTGCATAACGTCCAGCAGCTCCTCTGCTTCCTCCTCGTGTTTGTCTACCCTCTCTCCATCCCATACTGGGTGGTGGAGGTTGAAGTCGCCTAGCGCCATCTGCTCTTCCGCACTGTTCTCTTGGCAGACTTCCTGTAGCTTTGGAAGCGCGCTCTCGCGTCCTTCCGAGCATTGCGGGGGGTTATACACATTGTGGATGATTATCTGGCTTCCCTCCCCACTTTCTTCGCTCCGTCTAATGTATAGGGTGCATACATCCCTAGTGTGTGCTTTAAATTGCCATTTGGTCTGGTCTAGCCACTTATTCACAAAGAAGCAGAACCTTGCCGTCTTGCCTTCCCGTTCAGGTGGGTAGCAGAGGTGGAAGGTCTCTTTGGCCGGATGGTGTGTGGTGTCCATGTATGGGTTCTTCCATGGTTCTTGGATGGCCACGACAGTGATGCCCATGGGTTGGGTAGCCGTGGGTATGGGTTGGGTTTGAACAGCGCTCTAATTACCCATTACCCATACATTTTGGGTGGGTAATGGGTAATCAGATAGCTGCCGTACCCAAGTCGACCCATACCCATGGTACCCATAATATGCAGCCACTTTTAGTGTTGCATTAGCGCTGCATATGCCAATCCATATGCGCACACATTAGCTATCCAAATATCAAATTGCTACCTATTTCTTATATAATTGTGATTATGGCGAAGCTGGATCGTAAGAAGTCGACTTCGAAAAAGCGCGGTCGTGCAAACACTGCAGGCGACGACTATGAGCCTCCTTTATCTGCTCCTTCTCTTACATATGTCGAATCCGATACTGAATCAGATACTAATAAGGACTCGTCGGAGGATGAGATCGATTACTCGGTGCCTATTAATTGGTAAGGCAAGGTGTACTACCGATCATCAGTAACCGAAAAGCGGTTAGCAAAAGCCAATCCTTCAGCAATATGGAAGTACAACCGTGGATTTGTAATGGTGGAGGCAAGGACGCAAAAGCAGTACTACTACTGCCGAAGATGCATTAATGACAAGAAGGATCCAAAGTATGAGCTGATTGGTTAGTAGCATGCTTATAACCTTGCTAATCTGATAGAACTGACCTTGAAGCACTTGATCACGGCATGTCGAACGTAAGGCGGTATTAGCTCAACTTCCATCGCAGAGATGATGATGACAATCCATTGCTAAGTCTTATTGTTGAAGTAATGTCGAAGAAGATACCAAAGCACTATGGGCTGGTTGAGTCGACTTTTCAGCAGTTCAAACGTGCTCTCATCTATTGGATGGTGTACACGCATATTGCGATTTATCAGCTGTTGAGCGGTGGTTTCTTCTATGAGATGGTGAAGATCTTGTTACCTGGTATCGTAACTATGCTTCCGAAGCGCAATATACTGCGACTATGGATTCTTAACATCTTCTTTAAGGAAAAGAAGGCACTGAAGAAGCGACTACAACTGTCAAAGTCGCGCATTTATATTAGCTTCGATCTATGGACGTCGCCAAACTACTATGCGCTTCTCGCTGTCGTCGCGCACTTCATTAATAAACATGGTTAAAGGCAGCAGATGCTGCTTACTATCAAGCCAGTTGAAGGTGAACATTCTGGGGTTAATATTGCGTCAGTCATCCTTCAGGTGTTCAAGGAGTACCGCATAGGAAAGAAGATTGGATATTTCGTTACTGATAATGCGAGCAACAACAATACTGCGATCGATGAAGTCCTACGTGCTCTTTATCCTCAGATAACAGCCAAGCAACGAAAAGGACGACGCCTTCGGTGCCTTGGCCACATAATTAATATTTATGCGCAAAGGTTCATCCATGATTATAATGCGGAGGAGGAGGTGAAGGTACTCGGCGACTATTTTGTATACGGTGACTATGAGGCTATCAGTGACTTCTGGCGCAAGAAAGGACCGCTCGGAAAGCTTCATAACCTTGTTCGATATATTCGAATGACGCCGCAAAGATAATAGGAGTTTACTGGATATATAGTGGTAGATAAAGATTATATTCAGTTTAACCATCTAATGGTGAGTAGATTTGATATCTTATCCTGACATTCTGATTGGTCAGTTCAGCCATCACGTGCTGCACTAACCAATTTGATCAAGCTAAGTCAGGAACCGATTTGCCAAGAGTATCCCACTTTTTCATATTTGCTCAACTTTAACACCAAAACACGCTCAAAGCATATTAATTTTACCTATAATCGCTTTTATATGCTTCTGCGCGTCAAATGGCACCAAAATATTAAGTCTTGGACGTGTTTTGATGAAGTTATTACGAGAAGATGAAACCCCGAATATTTTAGTCAAAATCTATTCCTCTACTATTGCAGTCATTACCCTACAGTTACTAACAACACCACAAATCAGCCTATCCAGACAAATAGCACTCGCTGGAACAGCTATTTATTATCAATTGGTCGAGCACTTAATCTGAAACCTTAAATTAACTTATTCTGCAATTCTTACAACCCTATAACTGGTTCAGGCGTTCAGGAGGACCGACTGACTCCAAATGACTGGCTCCTGCTCGAAAAGCTTCACGACTACCTCAGTGTCTTCTTCCTCGCAATAATAGCTACTCAGGGCAAAGATCGAACTGCTGAACGCTATATAATAACTATAGCATATATAATGGATCGTTTAGACGATATTCGCAAAGAATGCGAAGAGATTGCGACTAAGAAGCCCGAATTCACGATTATCGCGACCACCGCACAGTCAGTATGGGACCGCAGCGAAAAGTACTTCAACGATATCGACAACATGCCTGTTTATTATGCAGCTGCGATGCTTCAACCAAATATACGGCTTGCTTGGTTTCGCAAGGAATGGGAGCAATCTACTGATCCTGCTCGACAGTGCTGGTACGCGCCGAGCATTGAGGCAGTTCGAACACTGTGGAAGGAGGACTATAAAGGCCAATTTCGCGCTGCTACTTCTACTGCTATGCCTTTACCACAGAAAACGAAGCGCACAGAGGAAGAGGAGTTTCTTTATGCATATTACCATCCAGAGATTACTGATGATGCAATAGATCCTTTTGAAGAGTACCTCAACGCTGCACCAACGCGTTTTCGACAGGATGAAGATGCGATCACGTTCGCGCAGTCGATTGAGCATAGCAAGCCGGATCTCGCAGCTTTTATATATGATATGGCTGCTATTCCTGCAATGAGTGCTGAATGTGAACGCATCTTCAGCAGTGCAAAGATCCTCCTTCGCGACCAGCGCGCCCGACTGCTGCCTATCATGATTGAAGCTTATGAATGTATCCGCCATTGGCTTCTTAATGCAAAAGATGATATCCTTGCTCGGTCACCTCTTTAATATGATAAGGATGTGGTGAAGGATGAGAAGCAACAGATGGATGATGAAGATGGCGATCAGGACTTTGCACAGCAGGATAATGACTATAGCGACGACAGCGACGACGACTTCAACGGCTCATATCAGGTACTAGATGGATAGATGTGAGTAGTACCCTCTCTATTAATACGTATTTACTGATATACTACAGACATAGTGAATCTACTACTTTAATACTATAATGTTGCCTATTCATAGTCAAAATGGGTACCATGGGTATGGGTAAGGATGGGTAATGGGTAATGGGTGGGTTTAGGCGGTCCGACCGCCTATGGGTTTGGGTAGACCCCCCAAACCCACCCATATCCAACCCATGGGCATCACTGGGCCACGATGTCGTACTCCGCCGTCCTGGCGTCTCGCATCAGCATGGCCATTACTGTGTCCTTTGATTTTCGAACATTATACTGTAGTATGCTTAATTGGACGTGCTCCACCATTATATGGGGGTCATATCCATGTCCTCTTCTATTTCTATATTGGTGGTTGCATTGGTGTCTCACGCCTCCAGCGCCTTACGTGATGGCTGTATCACGCGTTGCGGCCTCTGGCTGCTTGCCGCCGATTCGTTCTCCTTGTTCTCCTCGCCGCTGGCCAGCCCTGTATTGGTCTGCTTCGAGGCCCGGCCTGCTTGGGAGGCGGTCAGGTCCCTCGTTAACCGTTGTCTCTTCATTCCGGTTATGGGGTTTCCAACCTGGGCTACCGGCTTCGGGGTCTCTAGTACCGGGTGGTACTTGGGTCGGTTGTCGTACGCCGCCTTGGTCCTGGTAAGCTGTTCCTTCCTGATCTTGCAATGGCGGTTCCAGGACTCGTGCGGTCCGTTGCAGCCCGCGCACTTCTTGGGTGTGTCGGCTTTCGAAGGGCAGTCCCGGGAGTTGTGTTCTTGCGCGCAGTGGCCGCATGCTGTTCTGGCTTTGCATTGGGTTCCTATGTGGCCGTATTTCTGGCAGTTGAAGCATTGCTTCAGGCGGCATTGTCGTTCGTATCTCTCGGTGTCATGGTGGCACCCCTGCCATGTTAACCCCTCATCAATGATCTTATTCGCATCCTCCGGCTTAGTAAACTCGATTACCAGCGTGGACATCCTCTTGGTCTGTGCCTTCCGACTGAGCCATCCTATGTATTTGATTTCTGCTGTTGGGATGAAAGGCTTGTTCTCACTCAAGATAGCGGCGTTGATCTCGTCCAGTCTATCCATGTCTACATCTTTAGTATATACGCTGTGTATGAGAACACCGTACGTCTGGCGGCGTATTGACATTCCGTTCCCTATCCTAGTGACCCATTCCTGGGCGGACTGTCTGAGCGTCTGTGTTTCGCTCGGCGTGACTGTTTTATACTGATATCTCCGCTCATGAGTTGGTTGACAGACATGACCTTTGCGTTGGTTACTCCGCCCTGGGCTATAGCTTGCTTGACGTGGGCTTTCAGGTTGCGTGGGTTCATGGCCCGCAAGTGGAGGATCGTTTGTGCATTTCTAATATTCATGATGATCTCACGATGCGTTTGAGCAGGTGGTCTTGTGTTTTGTGGGCTATATATACTTGTTGCCATCGCTCCTTGCGCTGCCACAGCGGCATAGCTTGCCATAGCCTGCTGCTGCTGTGTCCCTTTGCTTCTGAGTACCGTCCTGCCTATGTCGACTGCCTCAATCGCCGCTGTCTTCGCTTCTTTACCCGCTGTTGCTGCTGCTTGTGTATTTGCCTTTATTGCCTCTATGTCTTCTCGGATGTGTCGGAAGCTTCGTCAATGCTTTTCCATCCGTTCGCTGTCTCTGTGCGCAGTCGATCTACCTTCTCTTCTAGGGTGGCTACGTCAGGGGTGTCCTTGATTTTGGCGAGCGCGAGTAGCGCGCTCTTGAGAGCTTTGCTTAGTTGCTTTCTATCGATCTCTTTATCTCTTTCTACGACGTGCAATGTATCGCTGAGCTGCTTCGTGATTTCTAGGACACGCTCTCGAAGGTTGGTGAGCCCGGTTACCTCGTGGACCAGGGCGTCCCCATGTCTTCCGGCCGCGTTGGGCGGTGCGGCTTCCGATAAAGCACTTTCCGGTCTTCAGGGGGTGTATGTGAACACAATTGAGCTCTTTATTCCAAGAATGAGAGTTCTCACTGTTGTTGTGCTTCATGGATTGTTGTGCTTTTAGAACACCGATGAACGGGACACATGCGCTTCACTTGCGTATCACGTGCCCCACTACAGAGGGGTATTTATGCCACGTATAGCACTCAGCTCAGTTGATTCCTTAGTCGTCAGTCTTGACACTCAATCCAGACATATTGTTCCCCATCTTGGTATCACGCTTACATCAACCCCTTACAAAGGACTTATGATTCTGGTCTATAAAAACATCATGTCTCTACCTCTGTTAACAGCTCTCTGTAATTCAACTGTCTAGTTTACCTTGTAGTTAGTTTGAATACATTCTCATATCTTGAAAGCTCATACTACTCTGAACCATAAACATAACTGTCTTATTATACTTCCTTCCATAATAAGCCTCAGTTATACCTTATTCCTTTGCTCTAGGAAGCTAAACCCTTCCGAAGTGGTTTACATTAGTAAAGCCAGTCGGTATTGGGAAAGTATTCCTAACACTATATCCTAGGTCTCTATATAATATCTCTTAGAGTTATAATTTATTTGTTCATGTCTGAATTCAAGTAATCTACATAATAGCTATTCATACTTATACTTACACGGAATATATTTGTAAGGGGTTGATGTAAGCGTGATACCAAGATGGGGAACAATATGTCTGGATCGAGTGTCAAGACTGACGACTAAGGAATCAACTGAGCTGAGTGCTATACGTGGCATAAATACCCCTCTGTAGTGGGGCACGTGATACGCAAGTGAAGCGCACATGTCCCGTACCGTGTACGTCGATGTTCTCTCCGGCCCACGAAGGGATAGACGGTAACGAAGAGGCCGACCTGGCCGCGAAGACGGCCGCAGGATGGACAGAAGAAGGCATGGAAAGCCATAGGGCCCCAACGCCTCCCCGCCTACACCCGCTGAGAACCACGCTGAAGACGTGGGTCAATAAGACTGCCCGCACCCGCTGGACCAGGAGCTGGCAGCAGGAGACGAAGGGTAGAGCTACATACCGGCACACACCGCTACCAGATAAGAAGGTGCTACAGCTACATAAGGGCCTAACTAAGGCCGAGAGCGCCTTACTCGTGCAGATGAGAACCGAGAAGATCGGGCTCAGAGACTTCCTCTTCTTCCAACGTGTTCCAGGTTTCGAGGACCCAGGATGCCCCTGCGGCGGAGGCCGCCAAACAGTCGCGCATACGCTCCTGCGGTGCCGACTGCTCCAGGATGAACGACGGCTCGGATTCGGGGGCCTGCCGGGCAGAGAGGACCTGCGAAAGGTACTCTCAACACGCAAGCTAGCCACGAAAGCGATCACACTTATGGAACAGGCGAGGGCCCTAGGGCAAAGGGCGCCGAGCGAATAGGCGATGCGAAGTATTGGGTGGAGACTGAAGGTATCAAGGATGGCGAAACATGGGGCATACCCCTCTGAGCCTATACATCGCAGAATAGCTAGTAGTAGAGCCACTGTCAACAAACGCGCACCGGGCATTTGAAGATAGAGGCAGATGGTAAGAGGGTGGGTGGAAGAGGAGACTGGCCATGTTTGTTTACTCCGAAGTTTGCACGCATGGTGAAGAGGGACGTGTGGAGCCACTTGCTGGTCTTATGATTGGCCATAAGTTAGCACATCACGTGTCGGTCACTTGATGAAGCCCGCCTAACCGGGCATAGCTGCAGATAATTAGCAGCCAAAACCGAGTAGGATCAAATCAATCAATCAATCATAAGGCCCTACAAATAGGATGAGAGAAGAGGTTACTACAGAAAGACAACTCTAAGCAGGAACAAAACTTCAGGAAATAGATCCATAAAGAGGAATGCAAATAGATCACATGACTTGTATGTAGCCTGCATAACTTATCCTAACTAGGATGGGTCAGGGTAAATGACAATTCAAATCAAATCAAATCAAATCAATCAATCAATCGATGCGAATCCAACCGTGTGAATCATCAGAAAAATCAATCAATCGGGAGAATCGATCTACCAAAATCGAAGTGTACTTGAAAGTGTGGAATATCTTTATTATAAAACGCGTGGACGCGTCAACATCGGAACGCGATAAGGCGGCCCGTGCGCCCGAAACGAGAACACCAAGTTTGGATCCGCGATGGCCGATGGGGAGGTGATAGTGGTGGATACAACTGAGGGCAGGAACACAAGAGGAAAAGCCCGTGCGGCATCTAAAAAGAAAGAAAACTCCGGGGCAGCTGCTGCCGTTCGCCTTTTGGAAACATGCCAGAAACTGATACAAGGCCACCAATCCAAAAGTCAAGCGAGGAC
>NW_015622328.1:0-10473 GCF_000836295.1 Verruconis gallopava | reverse complement strand
CTGAGACTCGTGCAGAAGTCTCACATGCCAAGACTGAGACTGCCACTTGGCATTGCTTGGCAATGACCCATGTTACCCTGGCTGTACTGACAAGTACGCCGTAACAGGTAGATACTGTATATAGCTTAAATACTGCTTCCCCCTGGAGCACATGACCCGCGGCCTGAGCGCAGCCGTACCGTGCGTATGTTCCTACTCCGTTCCTCACAAGTAGGCTTATTAGATAATATTATAAGTCTAATCTAAGTTTTGTAATAAGGTTATTATGTTTCTCTTTCTCTATCTATATAGTGGTTATCTGGGCTTCTAAGAAGGTAAGGTATGCTTTAAAGTTAGCTATAGTTTAGCCCTTCCTTTAGGTTGCTTAAGCGTGTGCTATATAGATGCTTAGCTTATGGTTTCCTGGATCTTTAAGTTTATTAAGTAGGAATATTGTAAGTTCTTCCTATATACTTAGTTTATCTCCTTTGTTTCTGGTATGGTCAGACTAAGTTATTGTACTGGGGAAAATGGTTCATACTCTAAAGGGCATCATGTGATACAGGAGCAAGGGCCTTAGGTATTATATAATATGGTGAGGGTATATAAGAAGAGAAGAGTAAGGAAGATAAGAGAGATATAGCTTTAGATAAGAATAAGATAACAGAAACCAGCTTTACTTTACCTTGTACAGAACTTCGCTTTGCTTTACCCTGCTTTGCCTTACCTTACTTTACTTTACTTTATCTTTACTTAACTCTTCCCTATTTACTCTATTTTCTTTAATATCTTTATCCTAACTACCTTATCCTACTTCTGAGCTTCTTTATAGTTCCTATCTATAGGAGACTTCTCTCTCTCCCTCTTAATTTTCTTACCCTTAGGAAGGCCTTGACATCAAGTATCCTACCCCCTAAAGTGGTGGTTAGCCTAAAACCTTTATAATTGGCGCCTGAAGTAAGGCTGCACCTAAAATCTAAAGAAGGATAGTCTCTACTTATAATATTAGAAATATAGTAGGTTAAGATAAAAAATAAGAGTATAGACCTATAGAGGAGACTAATAAGAAGAAAGATATAATAATATTAGAATTTATTAAAATTATTATATCTAAGGTATTATTCCTTAGATAGTAATAAAAAAGAAATTAAGGTTTCACCACCTAGTCTCCTCTAATTATATAAAGATAAAACCGGTTTCTTAAGACTCTTTTATTACCTGATTTTAGGATATATTATATTATAGATCTTAAAAGAGTTAAAATTTATAATCTATCTCTTTAACCTAGTTTAGATTAGATTATATTATCTAAAAAATATTAAGAAGGATAGGGATAGTATATAAGATAAGAAAAAGGAGGTAAAGAAAATAGCTTATAAGAAAAGAAGAGAAAGAAGGGAGAATAAAAGAAAAAGGAGGAGATTTACTTTAGACCTAGGATCATTTAATATAATACTACTTAATTTTTACTACTACTATTTTTTTATTAAGAGTAACTACTTTAAAATATTAAAAGATATAGCTTTAAATATTATTAAGGAGAGTACTATTAAAGTACCTATTACTAGATAAAAAAATATAAGGGGTCCGGAACCTACCTTATATTAGGAGATAGAAGTTACTTACTTTCTATAGTTACTTATTTAGTAATAAGTGACTAGGCTAGGTAAGATATATAGGAAGGAGGTGCTTTAGTTTACTAACCTAGATATTAGTGATTAGTTAGAAGAATTTAAGGTTAAGCTGGAATAAGAAGGGGTACCTAAGGAAAGCTGGTGTAAAGAGCTGGTGATTAATACCTAACTAGGATTAAAACTAAGAATCTAATATTTAGATAGATATAAATTAAGTAACTGGATGGCCTTTTAAAGGAGCCTGATAAATAAATTTAGTAATTTAGATAGCTAGGTTATAAAAAGAAGTGAATCATATTTAAAGATACTGGCTAAGGCTATATAGGAAGATAATATTATAACTCCCTTAGTATATATTACTAAGTTTTATAGAATAGGCCTGGAAATACTAAGTAAGGGAAGGATAGGAAACTTCTAGCTAGTCCAGATATTTTTAAAAGGTTTTTTAAAGAGTTGATAAGATCAGATCCTAGATAGTATTAGTAATAAGTTTACCCCCTCTAGTAAGTGATAATAAGCTATCCCAGACTTTATAAGTATAGTTATAATAATAAAGTAAGTTATATAAAATATCCAGTATTAATAATAGATTAAGAAGGCTGGTCCTGTAGAAAGGCAACTAAAGACTATAATAAAAACTTAATACCTAGGAATCTTAAGAAGAAATGCCAACCCTTTAAGACTGGATAAAGACCTTTAGCAAAGTATTAATAATCTATAAGTTAATATAGTAATAATGGATAGCCTAAAGCAATATATAGCTATCTATAAAGATCTAATCCTTAAAAATAGGAAATAAGATAGTATATAGATGGGATATATTATTAACTATATTAAGAGTCTGTTCCCAAATATATATCTAAAAGCTGTGGTACTAAGGACGGAAAACTTAGCTATTAGAATAAGCTTATATAAACTAGTAATACTATCTTAAGACTAGGCTTTAGTAGAGCTTTAGTACTATATAAATAATAACCAGCTTTATCATTATATAATAAGGTACCTATTATTTATGCCCCTAATAGATAGTAGGCAAATCCATTAGGATCATAAGGTAAAGGTATTTCGCTAGGGGCCGGTCGGTAATAGCCAAGATCTGATTCTGCTAAACAGATATAGCCAGGTTAAGAAGATATAATATAAGTAGATTAATAAGCTTATAAAATAATAAATTATAGGAAGGCAGGCTACTAGAGTTTAATTAATCTATAAGAATATTAGTAATAGTTATTTTATAGAATATAATTAAGTTATATAAGAAGTAGGGATATATATAGTTTCTAAAAGTTAGTTATCTGAAATGAAAGCTACTGTTAAGACTATAAGGAGTAATACCTTATAAGAAAAAAAAGAGCCAGCTATAGTGACTTAGGTAGCTGACCGGGTAAGGAGCAAGCCTACCCTGAAGAACTACCTAAAGGAAGTCCCTTATAAGCAGACAGTAGTCTTATTTACCAAGCGCCTGATAAATAGTACTATTAAAATCTCTCTTATAGAATTATTATAGCTTATATTTAAGATCTGGAATACTATCTATTAGTCTCTACCTGGTCTAATTACTAATATTATAAGGGACTAGCTAGCAGTAGTTAAGGAAGCACGCCGAAAGCGAACTGAGGAAGTTAATACTTAGAAAACTAGAGTAAAAGTAAAGAGAGAGGATATAATTATTAGTATAATATATAGTAATAATTTTATAATTTAGGAATTAATAAGTGACTATATCACTTATCAGGATAGACTATAAAACTAATAGAGAATTTCAGTACCTCTACTAATAGTGGCTGTACATATTAGAGGATCAAGATATAAATTTAGGGCACTGATAGATACTGGAGCATATACTAACTATTTAAATAAAGAATTTGCGAAAGAATAAGGCCTAGTACTTAATCAGATCTATAGAAGTATGACTATCCTAAAGAATATAAGAGCCACTAATAAAGGAGCTATATACTATATTAATTAGATATCTATATATATTAATATTACTAGTTCTGATATCATATATAACCTGATTATCTTTACTATATTTAGAAATCTTAATCTTAAAGTGATCCTAGGAACTAATTAGATATTACTAGCCTAATTTAAAACCTACTATATGGGGGATAGAAGTTATATTTATTAAGTATATATACCTAATAGTAGTAGGAGCATATACTGGCAAGCTACTATAGTAATCTCTGAATATCTACCAATAAATAATAAACCATAAATTAAGGTGGATATAGAAGAGTTGTTAGGAAACGATTAGGTGGCTTATATTCTGGAGGTAATATCGCCTTACTAATTCCGGAAAATTTAAGATAAGTAGGGTTTATACTATATAATTAGTAATAGTATAATAGAAGCACAGAGCTTAAATAGGTCCAGCCTTTAAGTATTATAGATTTAAGGATTATAGTAAGGGAGATGAGATATCAGAAAAAGGCAATAAAGAGGCAGATAAAGAGCTTAGGTAAGAAATAATAGGTTAAGTAAAAGAGTAAAGAACTATATATCCTAATATTATATAAGAAAAAGGTGGATAAAGTATAGCCTACTACAGCCCTACTAGAGGATAGCTTAATTCCTAATAATAATATTGATTAGTTTAAGAAAGTCCTAGCAATATATAGATAGTAAGTTATACCAGAAGGCATAACTATATTAGATAAATAGTTTAAACCTAGAACTATATGGTTCCCTTATAGGGTTAGGCTCACGCGGGAGAGACTATAGATAATAAAGATTAGCTTTGGCTTTATACTATAGGAGAAGTTATTAACTAAAGAGATATTGTTCAGAAGGGAGACTATACTTAGCTAGGATTTCTTAGAAATTAGGAGGATTAAGCCTAAAATAGCCCCCCTATAGGTTATATATATTATTCCTCATAAACCTTAGCAAGTAAAACTATTCCATATACTAAAAGCGCTTAATAAAATAGTGATAGAAATACTTTAGGATAGGATATCCTCCGGCTATTTAGAAAGAAATTATATACCTTATAGAAATCCTTTCTTCCTTATTAAAAAGAAGGATAGAAATTATAAGCTTATTAATTCTATAATATATATTAACCAAGTAATAATATAAGATACCTTTATACCCTCTTTAACTAATAAATTTTTTAAATACTATACTAGATATACTCTTATAATAGTTATAGACTTCTTTTCAGGATATGATTAGTTAAAGCTAGTAAGAGAAAGCAGAGACCTAACTTCATTCTAGACGGAACTCAGTCTCTTATGCCAGATTACCTTACTATAGGGAGCTACCAACTCTATCACCCAGTTTTATTATATAACCTAAGTTATTATAGTACTAGTATAATATCATACTAGGGTATATATAGATAATAGAGTATATAGTAGCTTAAGAACAATATATAATAATAAGGAGGCACTACCAGGCATATATTACTATATACTTAAATATCTATAATAGGTTAGTAAGATACTTTTAGCTATTAAATATTCAGGGGCAACCATCTCTGAAAAGAAACTAGAAATAGAAGCTAAAGGAGTAATTATTATCAATTACTATTATAATACTAATAGGAGACACCCTAATCATACTAAATAAGAAGTAATTCTAAATTAGCCTAAACCTATAACTTAAAAAGGAGTCAGAGTATTTATTAAAGTCTATATATACTACTATATTTAGATTAAAGATTTTATAATAATTACTAAACCTATTTTTCAGCTATTTTGGAAAGGATAGAAGTTCATCTAAAATAAAGAATAGTAGGTAGTAATATAAATGCTTCAGGATACTCTAACCAGATTACCGGCTCTATAACCTATTAATTATAGTAAAGGTACTAGGGAAATTATTATAAATATTAATACAAGCAGAGACAGCTATAAAGGTACCTTAGATTAGATATAGCCTGATAATTAATAAATAGTAGCTTAATATAAAAGTGGGATTTAATTAGTATCAGAATAAAAATAGGACACTATAAAACTAGAGTATCAGGTATTAATAAAAATCCTTAAAAAATTCAAGCTTTACCTATACAGGGTTAAGTTTATTATAGAGACGGATACTAATATACTAATTACTTAACTAAATCAGCCTACCTCAGATATTACTGGAGCATTAGTTACCAGATAACTAGTATAACTATTATTTTAGGACTTTAAAGTTTATTATATTAAGGGGATAAGGAATTCAGTAACTAATAGGTTATTAAGAAAATATAAAGATCTTATAATAAAAGATGTCTCCCATTAAGAAGATAAGGAGTAGCTTAACAGCACCCTAGGGGCGTTATACTTATCCAGACTATAAATCATTACCTATAAGAAGACATTCTTTCTAGGAATACTAAATAATAAAGGGCTTGATAATTTAGCCAGTACTAATAATAGGTATAATAAGCCTATATATAGAGTAGAATATCAGTTTATTAGAGAGTACCTAAGTACTGCCTAACACCCAGTAGGCTTACCTGCAAAGGAGTTCTGTAAAATTAGGAAGCTTATTATAAAGTATCACCTTATCAGCTTAATACTTTTTTAAAGAGGCTATCTTAGTCAACCTAATAAATAAATAATTAAAAACTAAGATAAATAAGCTGAAATCATTAAGAGGCTCCATAATAAGTATAGGTATAAAAGGTAAGAAGCTACCTATCACTTAATAGCCGTATAGTATTAATAGGAAAATCTCTATAATAATATAAAATAGTATATATAAGTTTATTGCGAATATCAGTAGAGCGATAGGAGAAGATAATAGGAACCTCTAATTACTTAAGTAGGGTACACGCTTAGTTAGCAATGGTTAGTAAACTGTATGAGTATATCTGGAGGAACCTGGATAGTCTAAGCTAGAGAAGAGCTATCTGGATAGCCTAAAGTAAGGATTCTATAAGGAAGCCTAATATCTGAATAAATTGCAAGATTCTTATAGGAGGATATCTTTAGTTAATAGGGATACTTCAAGCAGCTTAGTTATGATAGTAGTGCTAAAAATAAATTTTAAATTAAGATACTACTAAATCTATATTAGATTAGAAAGGTTTAGATATCTCCTTATAACTCTTATACTATAGGAAGGATAGAGGTTAAGCATAAGTCATTTCTAGCGGTGCTGATAAGGGTAATAGATAAAAGGAGATTACTATAGAAGTAATACCTATACTCTATACTTTAGGCAGACCATATAATAGTAAAGGACCAGATAGGTATAATACTAGCTTAACTGATATTTAGGGAGGAGTATATTCTACTAATTAAGCTTAAATATTAGATATAGTAGATCCTGCCCTGGACCAGCGTGCGCTCTACTATAGACCTGCTAGAATTATAAATAAAGTAGATTAACCAGAGGGATGATAATATTAAAGAAGCTAAAGCTTAACTAGAAAGAATATAAGGAAAGGTAAATAAATACTAGGAGGATAACTATTATAGTAATAGGAGGAATAAACCCCTAAAGAAGGGAGACTTTATCCTACTATATAATATTTAAGTTATCAAGGATTTTAGGAATAAGCTTATATTTATATAGCTAGGTCTATATTATATTTATTCAGTTCTGCAACTCACTAAGACTGAGGAGTCTACTAAGATATACCTACTAAAGGAGCTTAATAGAACCGTTATATATATACTAATATAAAGTGACCGGCTAAAGAAGTTTATTATACCTAAAAATATATTAGTAAGATAAATTAATACTAATCACCACTATTAAATTAAGGATATAAATAAGGATAATATAAGGACTGCGATACTAAGTAAAAACAAATCTATCAGGTTAGGTGAGGCTATAAGCTTAGAAAGTGGCAAAGAAGAATAAGACCCACCCTACTAACCAAATACTTAATACCAGGCGCGTTAGTAATAAGCTAAAGATATAGGTTAATAGTTTATTAAAATAGATATTTAAGACCTATTAGGCTTTAACTGATCCTAATATTAGGATTTTAGCTATATTTTTAATTTAAATAGAGTATAGTAGTAGTATTATATAAGAAGGAATATACTTAAAATAGTGCTATTCCTGATTTAATTTTGCCATATAATATAGCAAAATCATGCTTAACTCTGATTAGTCTATACTATCCTAGCTAGTAATATTATCCCTAATTTGATTTTAATATATAATATAATAAAATTATAGTTAAATATAATTAATTAGATTATATATAACTATTCTAGGATAGAAGGTCTTAAGTAATAATATCAGTAGAAAATATATAGTAAGAGTATGGTATATAGGGTAATTATAGCAAACCACTAAAAATCACCAGGATTGGTTAAGGACGGCAAAGGAAGGCATTATAGTATAGGTAATAAAGGTAATAGGAGGTACTAATAGCTGGAGAAGGCTAATACTAACTATTAAAGGTATAGAAGAAAATATAAAAATATATCTTCAGGTACTCTATAGTCCGGAAACCTAAGTTAACTAAGGAAGCCATAGTTTTACTTAGGAATTTTCTTAATAAAAATTAGGGTAGTACTACTAGAATTATATTATAATAAGAATAGTAGAATAATAGTATAAGATAAGATGGCTTAGTCAGGATTCAAGAAGTAAGGTAAGTTTGATATATAGGAAGAATTTAGAGCCTCAGAGAACCAGTAAGAAAGGCCTAGTATAAGGATAGAGATATAATTATAAGATCTACTTAAGACTATAATATAGCACTACACTTCAGAGGAAAGACTAATATATATAATAAGAGTATAATTATAGGAAGGATTTAGGATTATTAGCTCTCTAGATATAATCTCTGAACTAGAAATAATATAAGATATTAAAGCCTAAAATAAAAGAACTTAGGGATTATTAACCATACTTTATAAGAAAGGGGAAAGATATTGTGAAGCAGCAGCAAAATTAGCTCAGTAGATAGAGGTATATAGCTGGAAGCTAAACCTAAATAATTAGAGGATGAATATAATTAATACTGGCTATAAGTTATAAAATAAGAAAGAAAGCCTGATTTTGAAGATATAAGTACTATACTTATTAGCTATTAAAGTCCTAGTGGATCCATACACAGTATTTATTAAGCACCTTAAGCTTATAGAAGGAGTAGCCTTAACCCTCTCTAATAAGGATATACTAAGATCAGTTCTTTAATATTATAAGTTAGGAAAGAATAAAGGATTATTATATATATAACTTATTTAGAGGTTAAATATAGCATTAAAGTATAAACTAAGTAATTCTAGGAAAGGCATAAATAGTAATTTGTATTTCTCTAAAGGCAACTTTAATAGGGCTTATACAAACCTTAATTTAGAAAATAAGCTATAAAAAATCTCTCTTAGGACCTTTTAAGAGTGGAAAAATATTACTTGAGATAAAGGAGTGGTTCTGGTATACTCTAGTAAATATAACCTAATCTATAATATTAAGATTAAGGAGGGAAAATATTTCAGAAGAGAAAAGGGTGATATAGAGAAACAGCTACTATAGCCTACTATAGAAAAAAAGCTTTTAAGGATACCACCCTATCCAGAATTTTCACTAATTATACCTACTAGGGAAATACTAAAATCTAAGGAAATATTATATAAGAAGCAAGCTAAATTAAAATCCCTAAGCTTAATATTAAATTCTTTTATTATATTACCTCCCTCTAAGCAGTAATAGGAGAAGACTGATAGCCGAAGGGCAAGCTCTGATCTATAGAATTTAGTACTGTCAACTATTTCAGAATAGGCTATAAAGTACCTTTATAAAGGGTCCTACTTACTAAATTTAAGCTATATAAGAAAAGAGAGATTATCTATAAGTTTAGCGCCTGAAAGTATTGGAATTAGGCTAAAGTAATATAAATATATAGTAAGAGATAATAAAGTAATACAGGTAGTTTAGGAAACTCCTGGAAAGCTCTTAGCAACATAGTGTTATAAAGTCACCTATAAATTATAAAGATTACTACCTAATAATATTAATAATCTAGATAAAGATAATATAAAATAGTTTATCTGCTTCTAATATTACTAAGCTACTATATAAGCCTTAGGGATATATAAGAGTATCTTAGGGTTAATATATATTATCCTATTTAGATACCTATATATAGCTTTAAGATTCCTAAATATCAGTAATATAGCTGTAGATAAGAGATATTATAACTAGTTCTTACTATCTAAGTATCCAGTAAACTTACGAAATCTTTTTAGTATCTATATATATAAGATAGAATCTAGGTTTATAGAAGTGCAAAGATTATGGATTGCCCTTTAAGTAGTTATATATTTATAATAGAACCTGAGATAATTCCTAAGGACAGATTTTATTAAATCCTAGGAAAGAGATAGAAATATTATTCTACCTATCTTTAATTGGCTTTACTTTACGAGAATAGGAGGCGTTAAGGAGGGAGATCTTACCTATAGCCTCTCACTTCTCAAGCTGATGAAAGTTAAGTTTAAAATATACTACTAGCATAAAAGGATTAATAGGCTCCTATAAATAAGTTATAAGGGATAGCTGTGAAATATATATTATAGCTTAGGCCAGTAGCTTATAAGGAGTGATATGGTCTACTACCTTCTCTATATAGTGCTTCGACCAGATCATACTTCCTATTTAATAAGTTATCCCTATTATACAGGCTATAAGGATTAAGGTGATAAGTGTTAGGAATACTTTCCTGATACCGACTAGCTTCACTAATGTAAGCCACTTCGGAAGGGTTTAGCTTCCTAGAGCAGAGGAACAATGTATAACAAGAGCTTATTGTGGAAGGAATACAATAAGATAGTTATGTTTATGACTTAGAATAGTCTGAGCTTCAAGAGTATGAGAATGTATTCAAACTAACTACTAGGTAAACTAGACAGTTGAATTACAAAGAGGTGTAATGCCAGTAGGGACAGGATGTTTATATAGA
>NW_015622327.1:0-10493 GCF_000836295.1 Verruconis gallopava | reverse complement strand
CTGAGACTCGTGCAGAAGTCTCACATGCCAAGACTGAGACTGCCACTTGGCATTGCTTGGCAATGACCCATGTTACCCTGGCTGTACTGACAAGTACGCCGTAACAGGTTCATAATACTTAAGTATCTATTCTTTCTTAAGATTTGGGGGTAAGATAATTTTCCCTTTATATATATAGACTTATAGTTAATTATTATAGTCTATATATTATTTAATAAAGTCTCCTTTTAATTATTCAGTTCAAATCCTCTAAATCTCAGGTATATTAATTTTGATTAGAGATGCTACTTAATATATCATTAAGTCTCCTTCTTACTATAATAAAGTATATTTAATCTCTATTCCTTTATTATAGTCAGTTCTTCTACTTAATACATCTACATTAGTATTAAGTTTCCTACTCCGATATTTAATTTCAAAATTAAATAATAATAATTTATATAATTATCTTAGCTATTATCCATTCAACACTTTAGTAGTGGTGAAGTTCCGGAGATTCTAGTAATCTGACAAGACTAAGAACATATCTTTTCTGCCTTCTAAGTAATGTCGCCAGTATTTAAGTACATCAACGATTACTAGCAGCTCTTGATCTGATGTAGAATATCTAGTTTCCGCATCTATAAATTTTCTTAAGTAATAGACTACTGGTCACCATAACCTATCTTTATCCTATTAACTTAGGACCGCTCTGAGAGCATATTTAGAAGCATCTATCTCAACTCTTATCAGCTTTTTCTTATTAAATAATTATAGTACTGGTATAATTGTAATTAATTTCTTAAACTTATTAAAGGCCTTTTAAGCGTCTTCAGTCCACTGAAATTCCTGGGAAGTAACGCCAGCATTTTCCCTTTTCTTAGTGAGTTTAGTAAGTGGTACTATAATCCTTAAATATCTAGGGATAAACTATCAATAATAGTTTATAAATCCTAAAAATACTTAAACTTACTTAATAGTTTATAGTTTAGGCTATTCCTTAACTCTTTCAACCTTTTCTAGATTTACTTCTAATCCCTTTTCTGATATAATCAGTCCAATAAACTCAATTCTCTATTTATAGAACTTATATTTGGATAGTTTAAGCTGCAAATTATGTTTCTTTAGCGCTTTCAAGACCTTTCAGATATGTTTAATATGTTCTTTAAGCGTCCAGGAGTATACTAATATATTGTCTATATAGACCTTAATATACTTGTCCAAGTATTCCTACAATATATGGTTTATATATATTTATATAGTAGCTGGGGTATTTATAAGCCTAAATAGCATCACCCTATACTAATAGTACCCTTGATAAGTGTTAAATACTGTCTTATACTCATCGCCCTGCTTAATCCAAATTTAATGGAATACTTCCGGTATATTAAACTTCGTGAACCATTAAGCTCCTTAGAGTCGGTCTCATAACTCCTGGATTAATAGTAGTGTTATACCATTCTTCACTATAATACTATTTAGGTATCTGTAATCCATATAAAGTCATAATCTGCCATCAGGTTTAGGTATATAGAATACCAGATATCTTATAAGAGACTTAGATTCTTTAATAAAACCTCTTTTTAGGTTTTCATCTAAATACTTATCTAGTACTTCTCTTTGGTCTGCCCTAAGTAGGTAAATACCAAACCTTTTTAATTAGGATCCCTCTTTTAGCACTATTTTATAATTAAACAGCTGGTGCGGTAGCAAGGCTTCTTCTAAAGCCTCCTTCTCAAAAAGTTCCGCAAATTCCTTATACTCCGGAGGAATTTAGAACGCTATCTTCTGCTCCCCTTAAAGCTAATAAACAGCTACTGCCTCTATATCTTGTATACTCTACTATATAAGCTTTTTTATCTACCCTCTAGTATGCTTCTTGGCTTAGATAGGACATCAATCCTTAACCAGAGACACAGTTAAGGTTAACCAGTCGATGTGCGGTCTTTCGTCCTAGAGCCATAATAATCTAAGGATAATATCTAAATCCCTAATATTAGTAATATCAAACATCCTACTAACCTTTTTACCTAATATTACTATATTAACAGTTATCTTATATTTAACCATACCTTAATCTAAAGCAATCAGGGTTCCGTCAGCAGTGATAAGTAGGTATAAATCTTTTTTCTTATACAAAGGCAAACCCTACTCCCTCATATATTAACTACTTAAGAAGTCTACTGTAGCTCCTGAATTAATTATAGCTATAGTAGAATTACCTATAATCTTAACTTCTACTATTAGCTTACTTTCCCCTAACTTATTAAGGCTTTAAGGTTCCTTCTAAAAGTTAACTATTATACCCCTTAATAGTCAACCTCCTTATTTCCTAAGAAGTAAGGGTACTTGCTTTCACCATCATCAAGCGTTTCTTCGCCTGACTCCCATTCCTCGGAACTTCCATCCGGGTTGGATATTATCTTGGTTACTTACAGGTTCAGTCGATATAACTTCTGCGGATCTTCAGAGTCTGGATCTGTGTTCATCTGAAGTCTAATTTAATATAGGTCCTTAGGCAAAACCTATATAATAGCCCTTCTTATTAAGTCATCTATTATATAGATAAGCTTCATAATATATTTATAGATATTTTCTATTATCTTATTTTTTTCAGGGTTAAGATTTCTAATTATACTTTGGATTCCTTATTACAATAGTCTAATATTAATTAATATATAGTTATTATTTATAGTTCCCTATTATATCACTAGTATACGGTGTCTCGGATATTAATAACTCCAAGCTATATAAAGATTAACTGGAAGATGCTTATAGTGTATATAATAATTATTACCCTGGATACCCTTAATAGAGTATCCATCACACCTATATAAAAGAAACTTTAGGTGGTTCATAAGGATATTCCTATAATAGTTCTCCTGAATCCTTATTCTCACTATGCTCCTAGAATCCACAATCTTAGACTTTATAATAACTAATTAGTAGTGCCTAATAGAACTTATAAGTTATATTTATCTGAATATCAGAATGCCATTCCAAGATTCCATGAATCATAGTCTCATCCCATAATCCTATATTTTGGTTTGGTCCCTATCAGTAAGTATTATAAAAGCCTTTCTTAAGTATAGTAATCTTCTGTGCTTGCACACCTGTTCCTAGAATCTTAATTAACTATTTCTTAAGCTTTGAACAATTTCAAGTAAAATATCCTAGTTAGCCATACTTAAAACAATTTCCTGTGTTTTTCTTAAAATTCTTGGGCTTTCTCGGGGCTTGATCACCTTTCTGGAGTTTATCTATCTTTATAGGCTGTAGTCTATAGTAATTGGTAGAGTATTATAATCTCCTATAATTAGATTAGTATTTAAGCATCTTTCCTTACTTATTAAGCTTATTTTTAAATAGGATAGAATCAATCCTAATCACTAATTCGATAAGTTCTATAAAAGTAGATATCTCCTTTTCTCTAAGCTGTAACTAGGTTTTAACTTCTGGCTTAAGTCCTGTGAAAAACTTAGTGTGAAGTGCCTCATCATTCCATTTTAAAATTACCACCTATTTCTCGAATTTGACCACGTAGGAACTCATGTCTAACTTCTGGTATAGTTCCAATAATTTCTTCTCAGCTAAGTAAGCCTTGTCAACTCACTGAAAGTACTAATCCATCTCTCCTATAAATATTAAATACCTCTAGAAGATTCTCTTAATATTATGTAGAATATCTCCTTTCTTCAGGATATATTAATTAACTTACCTTTAGATCCAAGTATATATATTTCCCCTTAAGTAAGAAATAATATATATAATTTTCTTTTCTTCAGTATTAAGCTTATCCTGGTTCCAATAAATATAGATTCCAAGCTAAGACCTAAAGACTTTATATTTAGATTATTCCCCTTTAAAAGGTTCAAGTAGATTAACTTTTAGTCAAGCTATATCATCATTAAAGAGATTCTTACTTCTAGAATCAGAGTTTAAGTTAGATGAATCAGAGTTATTAAATAATTGAGCGTTTAATAGAACTTCCAGATCTCTTAGTGGTAGAGGTGGTGGTAGTACTACTGTTCTATATATTGATAACCTGGCAGTACCGGTAGTTAAAGTAATCTTAACCTTCTTCTTTAGTGGACCAGACTGTTGTTGACTTCCACTACTTCTCTTAGAGACAGTAGATATAAGATATTGTTCCTTGCCCTATCCAATGATTCAGTAATTTAACTTTTATTAAGAATACTTTCCTAATACTGACTAGCTTTACTAATATAAGCTACTTTAGAAGGGTTTAGCTTCCTAGAGTAGAGAAATAATGTATAACAAGAGCTTATTATAGAAGGAATATAATAAGATAGTTATATTTATAACTTAGAGTAGTCTAAGCTTTAAGAGTATGAGAATATATTTAAACTAACTACTAGCTATGCTAGATAGTTAAATTACAAAGAGTGTTATATCGGTAGAGACAGGATATTTATATAGACCTCGTTCTTGATATCCTTGTTGCCTTATTTATTCTGATTATTCTTAGCAAAGTGATCAGAATGATCACTCTGACCAATCAGCAATATCCTAGCCACCGGTCATTGGTTAACGCGCTCATTTTGATCATTTTTCCAAGAATGATCAAAATGATCACTCATGTGACAGATCACGTGTTACTTCGTAACATATGGCTTAACTAAAAGTTAACCTACCAGAACCCTTTAAAGGGGAACAATCTAAATATAAAGCTTTTAGGTCCTAGCTTAGGATCTATATTTATTAGAATTAGGATAAGCTTAATACTAAGGAAAAGAAAGTTATATATACTATTTCCTATTTAAGAGGAAATATATACACCTGGATCCAGAGACGAGTTGACTAATATATCCTAAAGAAAGGAGACATTCTATATAATATTAAGAGGATCTTTTAGAACTACTTAATATTTATAGGAGAAATGGATCAGTATTTTCAGCGAGTTGACAAGGCTTATCTAGCTAAAAAGAAGCTATTAGAACTGCGCCAAAAATCAGATATAAGTTCTTATACAGTCAAATTCGAGAAATAGGCGGCAATTCTGAAATAGAATAACGATACACTTCGAACCAAGTTTTTTACAGGACTTAAGCCAGAAGTCAAAGCTCAGTTATAGTTTAGGGAAAAAGAGATATCTACCCTTACTAAACTCATCAAATTAGTGATTAAGGTCAATTCCATCTTATTTAAAAATAAGCTTAATAAATAGGGAAAAGTACCTAGATACTAACCCAATTATAGGAGATTATAATGCTCTACTGATTACTATAGACCATAGCCTATAGAGATAGATAAGCTTCAGAAAGGTGAATAAGCCCTGAGAAAGCCTAAAAATTTTAAGAAAAACGCAGGAAATTGTTTCAAATATGGACAACTAGGACATTTTGCTCAAAACTGTTCAAAGCCTAAAAAGTAGTTTATTAAGACTCTAGGAATTAGTATATAAGCGCGGAAGATTGCGATACTTAAGAGAGGCTCTTATAATACTTACTAATAGGGACCAAATCAAAATACAGGACCATGGAATAAAACTATGATTTAAGGAATCTTAGAATAGTATCCTAATATTCAGACTAATATAGCTTATAAATTCTATTAGGTACTACTAATTAGCTATTGCAAGGTCTAAGATTACAGATTTTAGAAGTATAGTAAAAATAAAGACCTAGGAGAACCATCATGGGAATATCCTTATGGACCACCTAAAGTTTCTTTTATATAAGTACAACAAATACTCCAAATTAAAGGTATTAAGGGTAATAATTACTATATATACTATAAGCACCTTCTATTTAACCTCTACATAGCTTGGGGTTATTAATATCTAAGATACCATATACCAGTAATATAATAGGGAATTATTAATAAAAACCACCTATTAATTAATACTGGACCATCACCATAGGGAATCCAAAGTATAATTGGAAATTTTAACCCTAAAGAGAATAAGATAATAGAAAATATCTATAAATATATCATAAAGCTTATCTATATAATAGATAACTTAATAAGAAGGGCTATTATATAGGTTTTACCTAAGGACCTATATTAAATTGGATTCTAGATGAATGCAGATCTAGATTTAGAAGATCTATAGAGATTATATTAACTGAACCTGTAAATAATAAAAGAAATATCTAACCTAGAAGAAAGTTCTAAGGAGTGGGAGTCAGGCAAAGAAATGCTTAATAACGGTGAAAGCGAGTACCCTTACTTCTCAGGAAATGAGGAGGTTGACTATTAAGGGGCATAATAGTTGACTCTTGGAAGGAACCTTAAAGCCTTAGTAAATTAGGGGAAAGTAAGCTAATAGTAGAAGTTAAGATTATAGGTAATTCTATTATAATTATAATTAATTCAGGAGCTGTAGCAGACTTCTTAAGTAGTTAGTATACTAGGGAGTAGGGACTACCTTTATATAAGAAAAAGGACTTATATCTACTTATTACTACTAATAGAACTCTAATTACTTCAGATTAAGGTATAGTTAAGTATAAGATAACCATTAATATAATAATATTAGGTAAAAAGGTTAAAAGGATATTTAATATCACTAATATTAGGGATTCGGATATCATCCTCAGATTATTATGGCTCTAGGATAAAAGACCGTATATCAACTGGTTAACCTTAACTGTATCTCTGGTTAAGGATTAATATCCTACCTAGGCTAGGAAGTATACTAGAGGGTAGATGAAAAAGCTCATATAGTAGAGTATATAAGACATAAAGGTGGTAGCTGTTTATCAGCTCTAAGAGGAGTAGAAGATAGTATTCCAAATTCCTTCAGAGTATAGGGAATTTATAGAACTCTTCAAGAAGGAGGCTCCAGAAGAAGCCTTACTACTGCACCAGCTGTTCAATTATAAGATAGTACTAAAAAAAGGATCCTAATTAAAAAGGTTTAATATCTATCTACTTAAGGTAGACTAAAGAGAAGCACTAGATAAATACTTAGATGAGAACCTAAAATAAGGATTTATTGAAGAGTCCAAGTCTCCTATAAGATATCTGGTATTTTATATATCTAAACCTAATAACAGATTATAACTTTATATGGATTACAGATACCTAAATAGTATTATAGTAAAGAATAGTATAATACTACCATTAATCCAGAAGTTATAAGACTGACTCTAAGGAGCTTAATGGTTTATAAAGTTTAATATACCGGAAGTATTCTATCAAATTCAGATTAAGCAGGGTAATAAATATAAGATAGTATTTGGCATTTATTAAGGGTATTATTAGTATAGAGTGATGCTATTTGGGCTTACTAATACCCTAGCTATTATATAAGTATATATGAACTATATATTATAGGAACACCTGGATAAGTATATTAAAGTCTATATAGATAATATATTAGTATACTCCCGGATACTTAAAGAGCATGTTAAACACGTCTAAAGGGTCTTAAAAGCGTTAAAGAAATATAACTTATAGCTTAAACCATCCAAATACAAGTTCCATAATAGAGAATTAAGTTTATTAGACTGATTATATCAGAAAAGGGGTTAGAAGTAAATCTAGAAAAGGTCAAAAGAGTTAAGGAATAGCCTAAACCACAAACTATTAAATAGGTTTAAGTATTTTTAGGATTTACAAATTATTATCAATAGTTTATCCCTAGATATTCAAGGATTGTAGTACCACTTACTGAACTTACTAAGAAAAGGGAAAATACTGGTATTATTTCCTAGGAGTTTTAGTGGACTGAAGATGCTCAAAAGGCCTTTAATAAGCTTAAGAAATTGGTCATGACTACGCCAGTACTATAATTATTTAATAAGAAAAAGCTGATAAGAGTTAAGATAGATACTTCTAAATATGCTTTTGGAGCGGTCCTAAATTAACAGGATAAAGATAGGTTATGGTAACCAGTAGCCTATTACTTAAGAAAATTTACTAATATGGAAACTAGGTATTCCATATCAGATCAGGAACTGCTAGCGATTGTTGATGTATTTAAACACTGGCGATATTACTTAGAAGGTAGAAAAGATATATTCTTAGTTTTATCAGATTACCAGAATCTCCGAAACTTCACCACTACCAAAGTGTTAAATAGACGATAGTTAAGATAGTTATATAAGTTATTATTATTTAACTTCAAGATCAAATATCAGAGTGGAAAACTTAATGCCAACGCAGACATATTAAGTAGGAGAACTAATTATAATAAAGGAATAGAGATTAAATACACTCTCTTATAATAAGAAGGAGACTTAATGATATATTAAGTAGTATCTTTAATGAAAATTAATATACCTAAGATTTAGAGGATTCGAATAGAATAATTAAAAAGGGACTTTATTAAATAATATATGGACTATAATAATAAACTACAAGTCTATATGCATGAAGGGAAAATTATATTACCTCTAAGTCTTAAGAAGGAATGGATGCTTAAGTATCATAAGCCACCTCTGTAAGGACATGCTAAAGTAGAAGAAGTCTTGGAAAAATTATGATAAAACTATTACTTTCCTAAGATATGATAAAAGGTCTTTACTTAGGTTAAGGCTTGCCATTTATGTAAAAAGGCCAAATATAAATAATATAAATCTTATAGATTGCTTTAACCAAACCGAGCATTAGAAAGGTCTTAGTAAGAAGTATTAATAGACTTCATCAGACCTTTGCCATCCTCTAAGGACGAGAATAATATGGAACACAAAAACATTATGGTTGCTGTTGATTAGTTAATAAAATATATAATATTTATCCTAATTCCTCAGCAATTTACCGCTTCTTATTTAGTAAAAGTCTTCTTAAAAGAAGTGGGGAGATTTGGTATACCTGAAAAAATTATCTCTGATTAAGATAAGGTATTCATATCTCATTTCTAGAGAGAATTATACTGAGTGTTATAGATAATTTAAGGAATATCAACAGTATATCACCCATAGAGTGATGGCCAGACAGAACAAGTAAACTAAATACTGGAATAATATTTGCGAATATATATTAATAATAAATAAAATAATTAGGTATAACTTTTATTATAGGCAGCGCTAGCATACAATGCAACTAAATAGAGTACTATAGGAATATTACTATTCTATACAAACTCTAGAAAGGAATCAAGATTAATAGTTGACATATCAGTATATCTGCCCACAGAAGTAATACTATTTATAGAAGAACTATAATCACTTTATACTTAACTATAATCTGATATTATGTTCCTGAATAAAAGAATGATCCTCTAGGCAAATTAAAAAAGGTCTGAGGGACCAGACCTTAAAGAGGGGGATAAAGTTTATCTTTAGTAATAAAACATTTATATAAAGCGCTAAAGTAGTAAACTTAATTTTCTTAAAATTAGACCATTTAAAGTCAAAAGGATTATAGAACTGGTTAACTATAAATTGCAACTACCTAAAAATATAAAAATATATCCTATTTTTTATATTTCGTTATTAGAAAAAGCAGATCCAGAGACTTCTCTTAATAAGGAGACTGAGTTAGAAGACTCAGTGGAATAGGAATATAAGGTTAAGAAGATCCTAGATTATTAAGTTAGAGGATGACAATACTTCTACCTTATAAAATAGAAGGGATACCCACCAGAAGAAAATACTTAGGAACTATATAAGAATCTTAACTATTTGTTTAAGTTATCGTGATTTCATCATAAGAACCTAATACACTTATAACCTCTTAGTTTCCAAGAACCTGATTAAAGGCGGCAAGATTATCTGCAAGTTCCTGAAGTTTACTATCTATCAGACCACCATTACGGGCCCTTTCTTCCTCCTCTTCTTATTTAAGTTCCTCCATAAGATAGATTGCCTTTTCCTTCACTCTTTTCTTGGTGAACTCTAAAAGTACTTAATTTTATAATAATTAGCTTTATATCTCAGTAAGCTTAGTACTAACTTTCTCTAACTGCTTTAAGTCCTTATTTATTGCAGACTTGGTTTTCTCTCTTATTTTGTCCAAGGATTCCCAAGATTGGCTAATATAAGTAATTCCTTTACAGGTGCAACTCGCGCACCTGGTTCCCTTTAAAGAAGATATGACGACGCAGATATAATTATTCTTTAAATAGTTAAAATAGGCATAGGATATAATATCTCCTGAACCCTCAATTTTAGAGAAAAGGCGTTTGCGTCTTAAGGAAGGAGTGGAAGCCATCTTTAAGGGAAGAATGTAGGACCCTTATAACTATTTAAGTACTAGACTAAGCTTGGGACAAGCTTAGTAAGGAGGGGAATAATATTATGAAGTAATATTAGGAACCATATAATAAGAAAATGATTATATTAATCACTTATAATCAAGGTAATTGGTTTGCATAAGTGCAAGCTTATAATTCAACCGGATGGATTAGATAAATCAGGATTGCAGGATACAATCAGTCTAATTATTTATGATTAGAATGATTACTGTAAGAAATTGTTAGGAATACTTTCCCGATACCGACTAGCTTCACTAATGTAAGCCACTTCGGAAGGGTTCAGCTTCCTAGAGCAAGGGAACAATGTATAACCAGAGCTTATTAAGGAAGGAATATAATAAGATAGTTA
>NW_015622326.1:0-10549 GCF_000836295.1 Verruconis gallopava | reverse complement strand
CTTTATATTCTCAGCAAGAACTACTTTCGGGCCTTCCCTTCTTCATGCAACGTCTTGATTATTGTACGATACTTTAGTACAGCACAACTGAATAGATAGTTGATAGCCTCATCAGTTTACCTCACGTGATAACTTGAGCAGATCACTTCTAGTGGTTCCGTGACACGAAGAAAGATCTAACTTAAAAAGCTAAAAGAGAGAGTGGTATAAATAGAGGCTATAATTAAAGAGTAGTTAATTTATAATATCTCTGTTACTATTAAAGATAGCTAATTAGAGAATACCAGTACTGAAACCCCTGAACCAATACCACCAAGCACTCTACCTTAAGGGAAGGATATTGTACTGGGGAAAATGGTTCATACTCTAAAGGGCATCACGTGATATAGGAGCAAGGGCCTTAGGTATCATATGATATAGTGAGGGTATATAAGAAGAGGAGAGTGAGGAAGATAAGAGAGCCATAGCTTCAGACAAGAATAAGATAACAGAAAACCAGCTTTTGCTTTACCTTATACAGAACTTCGCTTTGCTTTACCCTACTTTACCTTACTTTACTTTACTTTATCTTTACTTTACTTTTCCTTATTTACTTTATCTTTTTTTATACCTTTATCCTAACTATCTTATCCTACTTCTAAGCTTCTTTACAGTTCCTATCTATAGGAGGCTTCTCTCTCCCTCTTAATTTTCTTACCTTTAGGAAGGCCTTAACATCAAGTATCCTACCCCCTGAAGTGGCGGTTAGCCTAAAAACCTTTATAATTAGTGCCTGAAGTAAGGCTATATCTAAAACTTAAAGAAGAATAGTCTCTACTTATAATACTAAAAATATAGTAGGTTAAGATAAAAAATAAGAGTATAGACCTATAGAGAAGACTAATAAGAAGAAAGATATAATAATATCAGAACTTATTAAGATTATCATACCTAAGGTATTATTCTTTAAATAGTGATAAAAAAGAAATTAAGGTTTTACTACCTAGTCTCCTCTAGTTATATAAAGATAAAACCGGTTTTTTAAAACTCTCTTATTATCTGATTTTAGGATATATTATATTATGGATTTTAAAAGAGTTAAAGTTTATAATCTATCTCTTTAACCTAGTTTAGATTAGATTATACTATCTGAAAAATATTAAAAAGGATAAAGATAGTATATAAGATAAGAAAAAGGAGGTAAAAAAAATAGCTTATAGGAAAAGAAGAGAAAGAGGGGAAAATAAGAGAAAAAGGAGGAGATTTACTTTAGATTTAGGATTATTTAATATAACACTATTTAATTTTTATTATTACTATCTTTTTATTAAAAATAATTACTTTAAGATATTAAAAGATATAGCTTTAAATACTACTAAGGAGAGTACTATTAAAGTACCTATTACTAGATAAGAAAATATAAGGGGTCTGGAACCTACCTTATATTAGGAGATAGAAGTTATTTATCTTCTATGGTTACTTGTTCAGTAATAAGTAACTAGGCTAGGTAAGATATATAGGAAGGAGGCGCTTTAGTTTACTAGCCTGGATATTAATAATTGGTTGGAAGAATTCAAGGTTAAGCTAGAATAAGAAGGGGTACCCAAGGAAAGCTGGTATAAAGAGCTAATGATTAATACCCAGCTAAGATTAAAATTAAGAATCTATTACCTAAACAGATATAAGTTAAGTAACTAGATAGCCTTTTAAAGGAGCCTGATAGACAAGTTTAGCAACTCAGATAGCTAGGTTATGAAAAGAAGTGAATTATACTTAAGGATACTGGCTAAAGCTATACAGGAAGATAATATTATAACTCCTTTAGTATATATTACTAAGTTTTATAGAATAGGCCTGGAAATACTGAGTAAAGGAAGGATAGGAAACTTCTAGCTAGTCTAGATATTTTTAAAGGGTTTCTTAGAGAGTTAATAAGATCAGATCCTAGATAGTATTAATAATAAGTTTACCCCCTCTAATAAGTGGTAATAAGCCATCCTGGACTTTATAAGTATAGTTATAGTAGTAAGATAAGTTATATAAAGTATCTAATATTAATAATAGATTAAGAAGGCTAGTCCTATAAAAGGGCAACTGAAGACTGTAATAAAAACTTAGTATTTAGGGATCTTAAGAAGAAATGCTGACCCCTTAAGACTGGATGAAGACCTTTAGCAAAGTATTAATAATCTATAAGTTGATACAGTAATAATAGACAGCCTAAAGCAATATATAGCTATCTATAAAGATCTAATCCTTAAAAGTAGGAAATAAGATAGTATATAGATGGGACATATTATTAATTATATTAAGAGTCTATTCCTGAATACATATCTAAAAGCTATAGTACTAAAAATAGAAAATTTGGCTACTAGAATAAGCTTATATAAACTAGTAATACTATTTTAAGATTAGGCTTTAGTAGAGCTTTGGTACTATACAAATGATAACCAGCCTTACTATTATATAATAAGGTACCTATTACTTATACCCCTAATGGATAGTAGGCAAATCTATTAGGATTATAAGGCAAAGGTATTTCGCTGGGGGCCGGTTAGTAATAGCTAAGATCTGATTCCACTGAACAGATATAGCTAGGTTAAGAAGATATAATATAAGCAGATTAATAAGTTTATAAAGTAATAAACTATAGGAAGGTAGGCTACTAGAGTTTAATTAATCTGTAAGAATACTGGTAGCAGTTATTTTATAGAATATAATTAAGTTGTATAAGAAGTAGGGACATATATGGTTTCTAAGAGTCAGCTATCTGGAATAAGAGCTACTATCAAGACTGTAAGGAGCGGTACCTTATAAAAAAAAGAAGAGTCAGCTATAGTGACTCAGGTGGCTGACCGGGTAGGGAGCAAGCCTACCCTAAAGAACTACCTAAAGGAAGTCCTTTATAAGCAGACGGTAGTCTTATTTACTAAGCGCCTAATAAACAGTACTGTTAAAATCTCTCTTATAGAATTATTATAGCTTATACCTAAGATTTAAAATACTATTTATTAGTCTCTACCTGGTCTAATTACCGATATTATAAGGGACCAGCTAGTAGCTACTAAGGAAGCGCGCTAAAAGCAAACTGAGGAAGTCAATACTTAGAAGACTGGAGTAAAAGTAAAGAAAGAGGATATAATTATTAGTATAATATATAGTAGTAATCTTATAGTCTAGGAATTAATAAGTAATTATATTGCTTATTAGGATAGATTATAAAACTAATAGAGAATTTCAGCACATCTGCTAATAGTGGCTATATATATTGGAGGATTAAGATATAAATTTAGGGCACTGATAGATACTGGAGCATATATTAACTATTTAAGTGAAGAATTTGTGAAAGAGTAAGACCTAGTACTTAATCAGATCTATGGAGGCATGACTGTCCTAAAGAACATAAGGGCTGCTAATAAAGGAGCTATATACTGTATTAATTAGGTATCTATATATGTTAATATTACTGGTTCTGATATTATATATAACCCAGTTATCTTTACTATATTTAAAAATCTTAATCTTAAAATAATCCTAGGAACTAATTGGATATTACTAGCCCAGCTTAAAACCTACTATATGGGGGATGGAAATTATATTTATTAAGTATATATATCTGATAGGAGTAGGAGCATATACTGGCAAGCTGCTATAGTAATCTTTAAATATCTACTAATAGATAATAAACCGTAAATTAAGGTAGATATAGAAGAATTATTAAGAAATAATTAGGCGGCTTATATTCTGGAGGCAATATTACCTTACTAATTCCAGAAAATTTAAGATAAGTAGGGTTTATACTATATAATTAGTAATAGCATAATAGAAGCATAGAGCTTAAATAGGTCCAGCCTTTAAGTATTATAAATTTAAGGACTATAGTAGGGGAGATAAGATGTCAGAAAAAGGCAATGAAGAGGCAGATAAAGAGCTTAAGTAAGAAATAATAGGTTAAGTAAAAAAGTAAGGAACTACATATCCTAATATTATATAAGAAAAAGGCAGATAAAGTATAGCCTACTGCAGCCCTACTAGAGGATAGCTTAATTCCTGGTGGTAATATTAATTGGTTTAAGAAAGTCCTAGTAATATATAGATAGTAAGCTATATTAGAAGGTATGACTATATTAAATGAATAGTTTGAGCCCAGAACTGCATGATTCCCTTATAGGGTCAGGCTTATATAGAAGAGACTATAGATAATAAAGATTAGCTCTGGCTTCATACCGCAGGAGAAGTTGTTAACTAAGAAGGTATTATTTAGAAGGGAGGCTGTACTTAGCTGGGACTTCTCGGAAATTAGGAGGATTAAGCCTAAAATAGCCCCCCTATAGGTTATATATACTATTCTTTATAAACCTTAGTAAGCAAAACTATTCTATATACTAAAAATATTTAGTAAAATAGTAATAGAAATACTTTAAGATAGGATATCCTCCAGCTATTTAGAAAGAAGTCATGCACCTTATAGGAATCCTTTCTTCCTTATTAAAAAGAAGGATAGGAACTATATGTCACGGAACCACTAGAAGTGATCTGCTCAAGTTGTTATGTGAGGTAAACTGATAAGGCTATTAATTATCTATTCAGTTATGCTATACTAAAGTATTGTATAATAATCAAGACATTATATAAAGAAGGGAAGGCCCAAAAGTAGTTCTTACTAAAAATATAAAGGGGGCCTTATTATACCTTTCCTAATTAGGATTTAGGCGCGCGCGTAGTAAAATTAAATTAGGAAGTCAGTTTAGTTTAGGAGTCCAGTTAACTAATATTAGGTAATATTAGGTTATATTAAGTTATATTAGCTAATATTAGTACTACTTTAATCAGATAGATAATAGGATAATGCTAATTATATATTATAGGGGTGATCCTATAATAGTACCCCCCTCCTAGCCGGCGAAGCCTCCAGAGAGGAGCCTGGGGAGGGAGTTCCGGAAGTTTGAGCTTAGGTATTCAGGTCCAGATTATCAGATATTCCGGTTTAAGTATTCGGGCCTGGTTATTCAAATTTAGGTATTTAGGTTTAATTACTTAGGTTTAGGTATTTAAACTTGGTTATTCAGGTTTAGGTTAGGTTATTATAGCTTTAGAGCTTACATTATAATTATTTAATATAGGATATATTTTATACTTTATATTTAGTAAGAGCTGCTATTTTAAGTAGAGTATCCTTAGGTTCCTAGGTATTATTATCTAGATTATTATATCTATATTATTTAATCAGGAACTGTAGTTAGCAATAGTGGATTTATATATCTAAGATTTATTTAATTAGGTATTTATCTTCTCCATTAATCTTGATTAGGGATGGTGGTTCCTACTACTAGTTAGGTAGTAGTTTATAGCTAGTTAATGGTATCAGGTTTGATATATTAATTATAGGCTATATATATACTGAGCTAGGTAGTTTTAATTTATATATATAAGGTAACACTTTTTTTTTAATCTTGTACGGGCCCGTATTCTTCCAGTCCAGTTTCTTAGTTAGGTAGTAACTATATATATTCTTTAAGTTTAGCTAAACCTAATCACCTACCTGGTAGTTAGGTCCTATTTACCTATTACAATCAGCCTTTTCAGTATAGACAGCCTAGGCCCAGGCTATTTTGTTATATAAGTATTAGTTTAGTTTATATATCTGGCTTATAAAGCGGTTAATATTACTAATTATTAGAGACTATAGGCTATTAGAGGGTGGCTCAAAACCTATTCACAGGTGCTAGCCAGTATTTACCAGGAATAGTATTATTCCTATTATCTTATTTCAGCTATTATTAGTAATAAATTCTGCTATAAGTAGCTAGTTATCCTAATTATCTTATATATAGTCTATAAAGCTTTATAGGTACTACTCTATTTCCCTATTTATGTATTCAGTTTGGCTATCTATTTCAGGATAGTAGGTAGTTAATAGGTGGGTGTTAATATAGAAGCGTTTGCACAGATGTCTCCAAAAGAGTGATATAAATATACTTCCCCAGTCTGATACAATTATATCTGGCAAGCTATAGAGTTTCTATATATAATGGAGGAATAGTTGGGCGACTGCGGGCGCTAAGATCTTAGAATATCTAATAAAGTATTACTATTTGGATAGGTAATCTACTATTACTGTAAGGGGTGAATGTAAGCGTGATATCAGGATGGGGAGCAATG
The DNA here is from genome assembly GCF_000836295.1 of Verruconis gallopava. NCBI lineage: Eukaryota > Fungi > Ascomycota > Dothideomycetes > Venturiales > Sympoventuriaceae > Verruconis > Verruconis gallopava. Next base: position 4,408 of record NW_015622326.1, on the reverse strand, counting down.
AGTATAGATTGGTATTAAAACTGACGACTAAGGAGTTAAACTAAGGTGGACACTATACGTAGCTTAAATACTGCTTCCCCCTGGAGCACGTGACCCGCGGCCTGAGCGCAGCCGTACCGTGCGTATGTTCCTACTCCGTTCCTCACAGGTATTAACTAAACTAAAGAATATTATTAAGTACTTAAATAGGCCTTCATAAGTGCGGAAAACCATTAAATACTTATAACCAGGCGTGATTCAGATTCGGTTAAAAGCTGAAATAATATCTAGTTTTATAAAGTATTTGGCTTTACTAAGGCAGTTTAATATTTCTTAAATCAAAGGGATTAAATAGTAGTTTTTAACTATGATTTTATTAAGTTTTCAGTAGTTAATATAGAACCAAAAGCCACCTCCTAGCTTCCTTATAAAGATCATTAGGGAAGATATAGGTGATAAACTAGGTTAGATAAATCCTTTAGTAAGGTTTTTAGTTAGATACTTATATAGGGCTAGTAACTTATAGTAGGATATTATGTATAATAGTCTATAGGTAGGTTTTACCCTAGGGATTAGCTTAATCTAATAATTATATAGGTAGTATTCTAGGAGTTCATCTACTTTTTTATATAAGAATAATTTTAGGGAGTCCCAGTAATTGTGTAGCAGTTTTATCTTCAGGTCAATATATTTCTTATTTATAAGGGCCTTTTTAATATCAGTTAATAAGACTATGAAAATTTTAGTGTTACGCCTTCTTACAAGTTAGATAAAGGGAACCACTCTAATTATACAGATATCCATTATAGTGTTAAGGGGTAGATTCCCTTCCAAGTCTGGGTTATCTATAGGGAAGGGCTTATCTAAGAGGTTAGGAGCTTAGGCTATAAACTATATTATCTATAGTTTATACTACTAATTATACTATTATAATAGTATATTAGGGTGGTTCAGCAAAGCCTTTACTAGGGCCTTTTCAGGGGTAGTTAGGGGGCTATCGGGTTTAGGTGATTCTGGTTATTATTTGACCACAAAGTGGTTGCAGTATACTAGGGCTATAAACCATAACTTATTATATTTATAGTCTATCTATATATAGTACTTATAGTTCCAGGGCTGGCTAAGAATAAAGTTATATTTATTTAGGATTATTAAGTAGAAAGTAATCACTTTGTAGTAATTATTAATGGTTATCTAGAGAGTTACTAAATAGGTAACCCTTATAGAGATAGTTTAGGATTTATTAAAAGTATTTAGGTTAATATATTATTCTAATCTTATTTATCTCAGGCCATATCTATATATAAAGTTATTATTTATAAACCCCTTTCCTATAGCACCTAAATCCACTATTCTATAGGCGGTTGCTAGCGTGGCGCCCTACCTTAGTCTAGCTAAGATAGTGATTTAATATTTCTAGTTATTTAAGAGGCTTAATTTAGTAAAGTTAACAAATAGCAATATAAGGTGTGGTCCTAAAATATGACTTAATTCTGAGACTATCCTTTTAATTAGTTAGACCCTCTAGATAAGACAGAGCTGGATCAGGAGTTGTGGGTATGGCGGGGGTTATTATGATGGGTAAGGGAACAGATATATAAGGAGATAATATTAATATTCTTAGAGTGTTTAGGACTTTCAGGGCGGCTTAGGATAGGTATTTTGTAGTTAGGTAAGATATATTTATTAGAACCATATTTATAGCATAGCCCTTCTCTACAGCAGCGCTCTCATTCGGCTAAGCCTGCTAAGGCATAACTTAAGGTATCTATATCTATTGCGTCAGGGGGTTGGCGGGGCTGAGTTAGTTATTTAGGGGCTGAGTAAGAATTGTTATTAATAAAACATAGCTGCTTATTAATCCTAGTTACTAGGTTTATATAATCTATTAAATGCTCTAGTTTAGGTTAAGTAATTATTAGGTACTATAATTCAGGGCTGATAGCGCCCTTTAGAAGCATATACTAAGCTTCTTTAGCGGCTCCTGCTTTACTTGCCAAAGTCCTGAATTCAGTAAAAAATTTCCAAAAGGGGCGGCTCCCTTAATAGAGATTATAAAGCTTTATGTTACGAGGTAACATGGTGATCACGTGAAGGGAGAGCGATCATGTTGATCATTCATGATCGAGGTGATCAGTCTGCATAAGCGAAAGGTTGTGATTCGCTCAGAAGGATTGAACGAATCAGGAATGCAGTTAGTGATCAGTCTGATCATTCATGATCAGAATGATCGCTGAGAATCAGGCAACAAGGACACTGGAACAAAGGTCTATATAAACATCCTGTCCCTACTGGCATTACACCTCTTTGTGATTCAACTGTCTAGTTTACCTAGTAGTTAGTTTGAATACATTCTCATACTCTTGAAGCTCAGACTATTCTAAGTCATAAACATAACTATCTTATTGTATTCCTTCCACAATAAGCTCTTGTTATACATTGTTCCTCTGCTCTAGGAAGCTAAACCCTTCCGAAGTGGCTTACATTAGTGAAGCTAGTCGGTATCAGGAAAGTATTCCTAACAAAAGTTGAATCACCGAACCATTGGATAGGGCAAGGAACAATATCTTATGTCTACTGTCTCTAAGAGAAGTAGCGGAAGTTAACAACAGTCTGGTCCACTAAAGAAGAAGGTTGAGGTTACTTCAAGTACCAGTGCTGCTGGGCCATCGACACACAGAGCAGCAGTACCTCCGCCACCTCCGCCACCACCAAGAGATCCGGAAGTCCTACCAGACGCTCAATTGTTTGACGATTCTGATTCATCCGACTCGAATTCTGATTCTGGAAGCGAGAACCTCTTTGACGACAATATGGCTCGACCGAAAGTTAATCCACCTAAACCTTTTAAAGGGGAATGGTCCAAATACGAAGCCTTCAGGTCCCAGCTTGGGATTTACATCTATTGGAACCAGGATAAGCTTGACACTGAGGAAAAGAAAGTTATGTATGCTGTATCCTACTTAAGGGGAAGCGCATACACTTGGATCCAGAGACGAGTTGATCAATACATCTTGAAGAAAGGAGACGTTCCGCACGATATCAAAAGGATCTTCCAGAGCTATTCAGTATTCATGGGAGAAATGGATCAGTACTTTCAGTGAGTTGATGAAGCTCATCTAGCTGAAAAGAAGTTATTAGAATTACGCCAAAAATCAGATGCAAGTTCCTATGCAGTCGAATTTAAGAAATGGGCAGCAATTTTGAAATGGAACGACGACGCATTTCAAATAAAGTTTTTTGCAGGGCTCAAACCAGAAGTCAAAGCTCAGCTACGGCTTAGGGAGAAAGAGATATCTACCCTTACTGAGCTCATTGAATCTGCAATTAGGGTCGATTCCATCTTATTTGAAAACAAACTCGACAGGCAAGGAAAGACGCCCAGATACCAACCCAATCACAGGAGACCATAACGTTCTACAGATTACTATAGACCGCAGCCTATGAAGATTAATAAGCTCCAGAAAGGCGATCAAGCCCCGAGAAAGCCCAAGAATTTTAGGAAAAATTCGGGAAATTGTTTTAAGTATGGCCAACCAGGACATTTTGCTCGAAATTGTTCGAAGCCTAAGAAACAATTAATCAAGGCTTTGGGAACTGGCGTGCAAGCACAGAAGATTGCTATGCTCAGGAAAGGCTCTCACAGTACTTACTGTTGGGGACCGAATCAAAACACGGGACCACGGGATGAAACGGCAATTCAGGGAATTTTGGAATGACATCCAGATGTTCAAACAAACATGGCTCATAAGTTCCATTGGGCATTACCAATTAGCCATTGCCAAGTCCAGGATTGTGGATTTTGGGAGCACAGTGAAAATAGGGACCCAGGAGAACCATCATGGGAATATCCTTATAGACCACCTAAGGTTTCGTTCACGCAAGTACGACGAATACTCCAGATTAAGGGTATTAAGAGCAATGATCGTCACATGCATCATGAGCATCTTCCAATCAATCTCTGCACGGCTTGGGGATGTCAATGTCCAAGACACCGAGTACCATTGATGCAATGGGGAACCCTTGGCGACGAAGATACATCAATCAATATTGGATCATTACCATACGGAATCCAAAGTGCAATTGGAAATCTCGATCCTGAAGAAAATGAGTTGATGGAAAATGTCTACAAATATATCATGAAACTCATCTATATGACTGATGATTCGACAAGAAGGGCTATTATATGGGTTTTGCCTAAGGACCCGTACCGCATTAGATTTCAGATGAACGCGGACCCAGATTCTGAAGATCCGCAGAAGTTATATCGACTGAACCTGCAAATAACAAAAGTAATGTCCAACCCGGATGGAAGTTCCGAGGAATGGGAGTCAGGCGAAGAAACGCTTGATGACGGTGAAAGCGAGCACCCTTACTTCTCGGGAAACGAGGAGGTCGACTATTAAGGGGCGTAATAGTTGACTTTTGG
>NW_015622325.1:0-10606 GCF_000836295.1 Verruconis gallopava | reverse complement strand
TAGTAGTTAGTTTGAATACATTCTCATACTCTTGAAGCTCAGACTATTCTAAGTCATAAACATAACTATCTTATTGTATTCCTTCCACAATAAGCTCTTGTTATACATTGTTCCTCTGCTCTAGGAAGCTAAACCCTTCCGAAGTGGCTTACATTAGTGAAGCTAGTCGGTATCAGGAAAGTATTCCTAACAGGTATATGGTAATCAGGTAGCAAACCTGATGAGGCTTGGCATTACCTACATTGACAAACCTGAGTTTCTTGCATTCTTGAAAACAGCTCGATCAGAGGCATTTTCACTCGGCAATATCTACAGCGGATTTACTGCTACTGGCCTTGTCCCAATCAACCCAGAACAAGTCCTATTAACAATCTTAAGGCCGGTCACACCACCTCATCCTCCACCTACAGAGAGTCAGCAATGTATACCTGAGACTCCTCATAGTCTTACTCAGCATATATGAGCAGTCCAAGATCCACTCAAGAGACTATCACATAGTCCACCTACACCAACTAATCGGGCAATACAACAATTGATAAAAGGCTGTGAGCTATCTATGCAAGGTGCAGTCCTACTTGCTGCAGAGAATGAGAGATTAAGGGCTGCCAATGGAACGACAGAAAAAAAAAGAGGCAATTGAAAAGACGACAGATAATCAGGACTACCAGCTTAACTGTGCTCAGGCTACTCAGCTTATTCAACAGTCTCAGAATACTGAAAATAGCGAGGCAGCAGCAATGGTTGAGGAGGCTCAAGAATCACTTGAAGCGCCAGTTACAGATGCAACACCGCAAATTACATGTTATATTTGTCGTGGATATGATCGTCTAGCTTCAGAATGTATGAAATATAAGATATATCACTAGTATATTATTTGATGGTTGCTCTATATATCTTTAAAGTTCTTGATGGCTGTTATGCTGCGCGATTTGGTGGGGTGCGCGACTTGGTGGTGAATTACGTTATGTACAATAACTCCTCCAAGCTCTGTACAATAGGCGACATAGATGGTTTGTGCCATTAACTTCGAGCAGCTGCGCCTTCTCCCCTCCGCATATTTAAATATACCTGCTGGACCTCTGCCATCTCCTCAATCTTTTTTACAGCACTTTCGATCAAGAGAGCATTATCTGGGGGTGGGTCGACAAGGTCCATTGCCTGCCACGTAATTTCCAAGCTCTGGATGTCCACTCCCAGCTTACCGACAACCGCGTCGGCGACTGCCCTAACAGCATTTGGCTCTGAAACAAGCTCTACCGTCCCGTTGTCACATTCGTCTATGTCTTCGAACCCGTCAACCTCCAGCGCGCACTCCATAATGCCTTCAACTGTGACGCCTTCAGGCAACGGATGCTTCAACACGATTATGCCTCGTCTTTTGAACAGGAATTGCACGGGGCTCTGGTTGCCCGAATGTTTGGTCAATATATTCCGTACGTCCATCAGCGTCTTAGCCTTTGTCTCCGTACTACACTCGATGATAGCTGCAACGCCACCAGCGAATACTGCTTCGATGGTTAGGCTCTCGAGCGGTTTGCCGGTGGTTGACAGGCCTTGGCCGCGCTTGATGGCAGCCTCGAGAACATCCTTGGGGAGGCCTTGACGCTTGGCATCCGCAACCACTGTCTTGAGGCGAGGATTCGCATCGAGGTCTGGGCCGTACACTGAACCACGATCTCAGTTAGAGGCAGATGCTGAATGAGATTGGAAAAGAACGGCAGCAAGGTACATTTAGACATCAATTCTATTTGCTGAGCCAACATAGACCTTTGCTTGTTCCTCTTCATGTCGACTTTGGCCTTATCGTGCTTGATGGTTGCCCATTTGCTGTGTCCGGACGCAGCGACGACTGTGGTGCTGAACGCATAGCAGCCTTCAAATGTCTTCTTCGACTGCGCGTCAGTGTAGCAGAAACCTCGTAGATAGCGTAGCAACGAGCGACTCGGGGTAGGCATCCTGTTCATTGCGTCATTGGAGATTGGAGTCTACTCTTCGATCTTTTGAATGTGCATTAACATTTTTTACGTTTTATGTTTTTGATTTTCTCGGAAGTGAGAAGAAGACCTTTCCCAGTTTCCCGCTTCTTGGTTATTCCAAACGCATGGGCCATCCTCACCTCCACTTCCCAACTTTCAGTCCTTGATGGCACGTTTTTGGCCCACACTCACGCTCATGTGTTGATAATAATTAATTCTGTAGGCCACGTAGGGCATCTCTCTGCGGACATCGCTCATTCATGGCCTCTTTCCCCGACCAAATGTTGCACAGGTAGAGCAGTCGCCTCCAGTCTTCTCAGGGCCTCATTTCCCGCTTTAATTACTGCATTCTTTACAACCGGCTCAAGCCAGAAACATCGTCGAGAACGGACTAACTGCTTGGTCTGCGCTGTGTTTGTCCTTTTGCCGCTGTATATTACGATCTTGGCGAGCGATTGGCTCGTAGATTGCGTGAGCGGGTTAAATTGAATTAGAGGTTAAACATGGACGTGTTGGTGAAACGGACAAGGTTCTTCAACACCGTCACGCACCTCATTTGCAGGCAGAACAGTTGTTACGTACATGTCCATCGCCAATCGTGCAGCGCTGCTGTAACATATTTTCGAATCTGACTGAACTGCTAGATCCGTGTGGCAGAACTACTTCCATGCCGGACACTACGTCCCGACTTTAGTTGATGTGTTAAATTATCAGGGCCAATGGCAAGTCGCCCTAGGATGATGGTTAATTAGTTTGCTGTAAGTCAGGGCTTCAATTTCGTCATTAAATAATATCTTTATTTTAGGACGGACTCCTGCGCACGGACGATTGCGGAGTTCCCTGTGTGGTTTGCCAGTTTCGTCGGGTCCACGATGACGGCCTTTGACACAGCTATTACTGTTCAATCATATCACGCACATTTTCTAAACTTGACCCCACAAATCTATGGTAACGACACAGCGATCGACAAAGGCTACGCTTGACTGCAACTCACAAATAGCAGTCTTCGCGTCATGGCTGACAGTGCCCCCTCCCTTCCTGACAATAGCGTGTCCTTCGCTAACCCCGAGCTCGACACAAAGAAACTACACAGCTTGCCTTCTGAGCAGCAGGGGCTGTATCTTCTCAACTTTACGGCAGACCTTGCTCGCTTCGTCTCCAATCTTGACGCTGATAGTGCATCTGCATACCAAGTCTACATTAAGAAAGAGGTCTTCAAGATTGTGAACTTGTCGTCGCCGACACCAAGCAGAGTGATACGGAACAACCTAGGCCGATCGCTCGCAGGCATCTTCGCAAAGGGAGATCGTAAATTGCTTTTTGAAACCATAAATGAGCTGGTAGCAATCATCAATGCTGGGAAGGAAAAGGAAATCACCCTCAGACACGCTGCCGTGCACTGCCTCGGCGCTGTGTACGAAGCTGCCGGCGACAGTGCAATCAACCTCGCTTCGCTCGCATGTTCTACTCTCTTGAAAGGCATCAAGCAGGCACAGAACAACACGGGCTTCCGAGCCTCACTCTTAGAGGCTCTCGGACGACTATTCGTCGGCATAAATTTGTCAGCCGACGAAGCCATGGCGAGGGATGTGTGGAAGCAGGCGCGAGCGGCTTGCAGCAAGGATAGCGCTCTACTCGTTCAGGCACGAGCCTGCTTGTGCCTGGAAAACCTCATCACCCACACGTCATTTTTCGACAATTCTAACGACTTCGAGAAGCTTCAGAATGCCATTTGGAAGACGATTGACAGCCAATCACCCAAGGTGCGGAGAGCATCCGCAAACTGCTATGCTGCCGTGCTGATCAAGAGCTATTCGGAAACACCGAGCACTGAGCCTTTGCCGAGAATCAAGAAAATGAAGAAGAGCATCAAGAAGGCTGGCGGCATGGCAGAAGGTGACGAGGAGGACACTGAGAGACCGGACTCGCCTGTAACAAGCAAGCCTGCAACGCTGCTATCATTTTCGCTCCTGGATCTTCTACGTCAAATCGGCGATCATTACACAAAGCCGGCTACGAGTAATCGGGCAAGAGCTGGGCTAGCCCAATGCTATGTCAAAACCCTAAGAGGGCTCGGAGCGAAGATTATTGAACAAAACTATCCTGCTATCGCCCGCCACTTCTTTTCGTATTTGCTGGGCTACCCGAGCATCACACATAACCGCTACCGCTTGCTCATCACGAGAAAGTTTGTCCGCTTGATTCTTGAGGACGTCGTTGGTAAGGAGATCCTCGGCGAGAGCGCACAGCTTAGTGCTGCCAAATTCTTGGTCAATGATATTTTAAAGGACTACCCTCAAGCGATCAAAGAGCGGCCAGAGCCAAACAAACATACTCTGACCGCCGCTTTAAGTGCACTGGCGAGCTTGATGCAATCCCTAGGCTCGATTATTTCAAGCATCGCCGAAAGCATCAGAGACGCTTTGCTTCAGGGATTGCAGCATCCAAGCTATACGGTACAGATTCACACTTCGTATTGCTTACGAGCTTTCGTGTCCGCTTGCCCGCAACAACTGCTAGCCACAGTCACGATATGTATGAACAGTGTCAATCGTGAGCTGTCTTTGCTGGGCAGTCTCCGAGGTTCTCCTAGGCGGTGTGTGGGCTATGCGAACGGTCTGTCAGCAGTTCTCAGCACCTCGACTTATCAGCCTTTATATGGATCGATTGATGTGTACTCTCGTGTACTTACTCAAGCTATGACATTACTCAAGTCGAGCGGAAGCCAAGATCTTAGGGTTTCCAGCACACAGATACAAGTCGCGTACATTTTAATCGGCGGCCTGATGAGCCTAGGGCCGAATTTCATCAAAATACATCTTTCGCAGCTACTCTTTCTATGGAAAAACGCTCTGCCTAAACCTATGAACAAGGAGAACATATCTTCACGAAACCTTCTGGAGTTGAGCTTTCTTGCTCACGTCAGAGAATGCGCTTTAGGCTCAATATTTACTTTTCTTCAATACAATAGCCGCATACTGACTCTTGATGTGACGAAGCGGCTTGCAGCCATGTTGCAAAATACAGCCATGTTTCTAAATAACATTCCTAGCAAAAAAACAACTGAAGATTCATCACAGAACTTAACGCGGAATCTACAACTACTCGACTTTGATCTAATGGTTCGTAGGAGACTTCTTCAATGCTACACACGATTGCTTATCGATGGGCCGGAAGGAAGTACTGAAGTGCTTCTACAGTCGGGTCTTTTACCGCTGGCCATTTCATGTTTTGCGGACCCTGAAAATTACGCACCATCTTTAAGCGCTTCGATTGCGAGCGCTGCGGGTACTTTCGAGAGCATCTGGGATCTAGGCGACAACTACGGCTTCGGAGTCACTGCTTTGATACACGGCTTCGACATGGACGCCCTACCTGGAGAGGTTGATAGAGGCAGCAGGCAGTGCTGGATCACAAAACGAGGCCTAGAAGCGAACATTGACCAGACTCTTTTACAGCCCACATGTGGTGCGCCAGAGCATGATTCGCTCGCTTTATACAAAGATGGTCTGCATGAACCAGGAGAACCTCCTCATCCTCTTGCAACTCAGGTTGTCGACGCGGCAATACAGCTTTTTGCTACCAGTCTGCCTCTTCAGAGCTCAAAGGTACAGGAAAGCATGCTAGAGCAGCTAAGTTCATTTCTTTCCACTAGCGACCTCCAACGCGACCCGGCAAGGAAGGCAGCCATGAGCGTTAACATCGCAACAGCCATTTTTTCTGCGCTCAAAGTGGCCGTAAAGGAAACTTGCCTCGCTCCGGGTGATTTGCATGGCGAAGGTGTGGCAAGAGCTATGCGCGAGCTACTGCGCAGCTTTTTGCTGAGTCCTGATCAATATCTTAGGAACATTGCTGCGCAAGCGTTGGGCCGTTTGTGTCGAAGTGCAGGTAATGCCTTTACTGTCAAAGAAGTTGACGATCTCATCGAGCATATCATATCAAATCGCGACCCTGTTGCACGAAGCGGATGTGCCGTTGCGCTCGGCAATATCTACGCACAGCTAGGCGGCATGACAGCGAGTTTTCATCTCAAAAAAATCTTGAGTGTACTCAATTCCCTTAGCAGTGATCCGCATCCCGCCGTGCATTTTTGGGCTTTGGAAAGTATCACACGCGTCGCCGATTCTGCTGATCTGAATTTTGGTCCGCACGTCACCAGCACGCTTGGACTGGCCGCTCAAATATACATGGAAGACACACATAATGCTGAAGCGTCTGCTTTATCGTCATCAAACTTTGAATTTGAACTGCCAACTCCAGCTGTTGTGGCAAGATGTATCGACAGCATCATCAACGTTCTCGGGCCCGACTTACAAGATTCAACAAAGGCGAGAGATTTTATAATGGTATTGATTGACCAGTTTCAGGCTGAAGATGAAGAGTTAGTGCTGGTTGAAAGTTTGAAATGCCGGGAGCATTTGTCGCTTTATGCGCCCGGATACGTAGACTCCTCCGCCTATGTGAAGAGCCTGCAGCGTTGTCTTGACTCGCCTTTGTGGCGAATACGCAACATGGCAATCGATGCTTTATACAACACAATGCGAAGAAACGCCGAGGAGGTCATGGGGATCGCTGATCCAGGCCTGGAAGACAAGCTTTGGCTAATGCTCAATGCCATACCTGACCAGGAAGTCATCAAAAACATGATGCGCAATTGGATGCATCAAACAGGCTTGTCCGATGCCGCAACTTGGGTTCAGAGATGCAATGCTGTTTTATCCAAGCTTACAGTTAAGGAAGATGCGGCCGCTAAAAATGCAGATCTCAAAATCGATAACACTCACGCAAATTTGCAAGACGAAGAAGTTGCCGGGTTTGCCGCCAGTGCAAATAGAGGTGACCCAGCCACCGGTGGCTCGACGCAAGAATACCTCAAGTGGCAGACCAGAACATTCGCTATGGACCTATTATACGATCTTATTAGCACCATTACGCGCGATGCAGCGACCAGTGAAGAGTCTCCTTCACAAGAGGCACTGCAAAGCAGAATTGCTGATGTTGTACGCATATCATTTTCGGCTTCCACCGCCAATGTCGTCGAACTTCGCCTTCGTGGGCTCCGAATCATCGATCAAATCCTCAAGTTGTTTGGGAAAACGCCAGATCCAGACTTCACAGAGGCGAGTTTGCTTGAGCAATATCAAGCTCAAATTAGCTCTGCCTTGACTCCGGCCTTTGCAGCTGACTCGAGCCCAGAGCTTGCCGCACAGGCGATCAACGTTTGTGCTACATTCATTTCGACGGGCATTGTGAAAGATGTGGAAAGGATGGGAAGAATTCTAAAACTGCTCGTTTCGGCTTTGGAAAATTTCTCAAATGAGTCTGAAAATGCCGCTATTGGCGACCTCAAGGGCCTGAGCTCGAATGCTTTAGTAATGGTCAAGATGTCTGTCTTCTCCGCTTGGGCTGAATTGCAAATTGCCAGTGCTGAGCAGCCATATCTTAAGGAAGTGATGAAACCGCACATGGCAAAGCTGACGCCTCTCTGGTTAGCGAGCCTCAAAGAGTACTCGCGTCTAAGATTTGAACCAGATATTTCTACCACGACGAGTGGAACTGCAACTATAAGCGGCAACTTGGATTCTATCTACGCAGCACTCAATCGAGAAACCTTGCTGCAATTCTATCAGGCTTCTTGGCTGCAACTTGTTCATGCTATCGCTAGCCTCATTGACGAAGATAGCGAGTTCGTGTTCGATGCCCTGGACGGAAAAGTTAAGGAGACAAAGGAACCAGAGGCAGCAGCCAACACATCCGTAAGACTGAAGTCGAGTGAGATAAACTATCGGGACGAGCCGGTTGCGTTCTTCTTTGTGCTTTTTGGCCTAGCTTTTGAGGCACTTATCGCTCGCTCTAAAAGCGGCGACTTGCAAAACAACACGCAACAGATACTCGAGGTCTTGGATGTGCTCAAGAAGATTCTCAAACCATCAGTCTCTGGTCAAGCCATTTATCGTGAAGTTGTTTTTGCTGAGCTAACGGACATGCTTGATCGACTTGTACTGACGGAGCCAATGAGCGTACAAATTGTTATCGTGGAGATAGCTCGAAACTTATGCCTAGGTCACCCAAGTGCAAGGATTGGCTACACTGGCGAGGAGGAGAACTTAAGCGATGATATTGATCAGATGTTTGAGCTTACTAGGATAATCGTGCTAGTGCTGGCCGGGCTGGTGACGAACTTAACCGAGGACAAGTCCCGAGGTGAGTCAAGAAGAGGACATTCTGTTCTGGCTATCATCGCTGATGGACTTTTAGTTCGCTACGAACTGAGTGACGAGGCAATTGCATTACTTTCACAGTCACTTACAGCACTGGTGGATGCATCTTCTGTTTATCCCACTGTCATCAAGACAGACCTACATGCGTGTATCCTTCATATATTTGCAACTATCCTAGCCACTCCTTCATGCCAGAAAGCAGTCGTACCGCAAGCCTTGCCGATACTCAAAAGGTTTTTAACCAGTATTGCATCGTCTCCGCAGCCAGAGACACAGACACAGCTCCGAAGTGCGTTGGCTCGCTTTCTAGCTGTTTTGAAGAAGGCCCAGCAAAGAGAATTTGAGACTGCGGTTCAATGCGAGAAGAACGCACTACTAGCTTGCACCATCCTTCTTAGCTCCGTGAGCTGGTTGTTTGCAGCCGAGGATATCCTCCTTCAGCGATTTGCTGCTGAATTGATTGACTGTTTAGAGAATAGGATCCCAAGTAAAATTGCAGCAAATTGTGTGAGGAGCCTGCTTCTCATGCAAGATAAATCTGATGCAGACGAAGCGCTTGGTGCGATGTTGTTGCCGCATTTGATCAATTTCATAACGCAGCCCTCAGACACAGAGGGCTTGGAAGAAAGTCGTTCATTGATAACATCTGCATTAACATCTTTTGTACTCACTGTTGAACGCCCGAAAGTGCCTATCGCCATGGCGCTTATCTTACCCACCTTTCTGATCAGGGCATCGAATGAAGGCAGCGTGGTATACAAAGAGATTGCCGCCGGTATCTTACACTGGGCTTCGGTCGAGCAAGAGGTATTTCGTTCAACTGTTGCAGGATTCAGTGCAGAGCAAAGACAACTTTTGGAATTAGTTATCATGGAAGGAGGACCAAAGAGACAGGTGGTGCTTAGGAAAGAAACAGGAGAGCCTAGCATTGCGCTGAAAATGAATTTCTAAGCATAAGAAAACATTTTTCCTAACAATGCTATTTAATACCATTTGATTTAAATTTTTTTGCAAATAACAACGTAAAACCTCCGAAAAGCGAGTCAACCCCGTTTTCAGCACAACTACACTTTCATTCGTGGAACACATAGCCCAGGACGTGTGTTGAGAGTAAATCGGGTGAATGTGCACTTTAACTAATAGAGAAATACTCAGGGTACCGACAGCCCCGACAAACACGACAACGCTGGCGGAGGGCCACACCGAACACACGGCCTCCCACACCGCAACACCAGGGACGAACTTGCCCCCAGCCCAGGCAGACCAAACAGACTCGGAAGCCCTTATACTTAGGACAGCTAATGGCAATGTACACACCATTCAACCGGAACAACACGTACGCTACCTGGGCGTGCAGAGCAGCTCTAAAATGACCGACAATCACCACCTACAGCACCTAGAGAAGAGCGCGTCGAAGCAACTGCAGGCACTAGCGCAACTGGGAGGATCCAACTGGGGGTTTCACGTCCGCCAAACAGAGGAAGGTTTACAAAGCCACAATGATACCGAAGATCCTATCCGCGGCATCGTGCTGGTACTTCCCGAAGGGAGGGAGAGGCTTCAACGCCCAGAGAAACCAAATCGAAAAATCTCTAGCCAGCATACAGAAGCGGGCGTTATGCTACGTCAGCGGGGCATTCAGAACGACGGCACTGGCCGCCCTTGAGGCTGAACTCCACATACCACCAATCAAAATAGCACTCCGCAGAGCCTGCGAGGCTGGCCTGAACAGAATCCAAGCATCGCCACACTACGAGTATATCAAGGAAATACGACAGAGAACGTACCCGGGAGCGAAAGCATCAGCGCAATACCGATTGCTCAGCCCCCTACAGAAGCTCAAAGAAGCCCAAACGAAGGAAGACCCGGGTCTGATGCAGAGAGAAGTGATCCAACCCGGGCTGTTCGCATCCTGGGAGAGAAAGCTCCAGATAGTAATAGTAGAAAAGGAAGAAGCGGTGGAGGCTGCACACAACACGGAAGCACAGGACGCGAAGGAAGACCCGAGCCATTGGTGTTGTCCGGCATGTCCTCCAAGAGTGCCCCAACTTCAATAACCTGCGCAAGCGGGTATGGCGCAGGGTGCAGCCTGCCGACATGAAAGACCTGCTCGACAAGGACGCGAAACTCACCACCCGATTCCTGCAACAAACCGGCCTCCTTGGGCAACTCACAGGAGCCATTATACAACAAGAGTGGTAGTAGGATACCAGAGATGCAGACAGGGGAAGACGGTTAGTACTAGGGAATAAACCAGCCACGGAAGGGCCCTAGAGACGGGGCATCCGCCCATGGGGCCCGAGGCTAAAGTACAGTAAATAGAAGGCAATAATTAGAGGGTAGCCACCCTCCAAAATGGGCTATGCCCAGGGGGACTCTGAACCCGGCAGCTTAACGTCATTCCGGACG
>NW_015622324.1:0-10765 GCF_000836295.1 Verruconis gallopava | reverse complement strand
AGTAGCGCGCTCTTGAGAGCTTTGCTTAGTTGCTTTCTATCGATCTCTTTATCTCTTTCTACGACGTGCAATGTATCGCTGGGCTGCTTCATGATTTCTAGGAGACGCTCTCGAAGGTTGGTGAGCCCGGTTACCTCGTGGACCAGGGCGTCGCCATGTCTTACGGCCGCGTTGGGCGGTGCGGCTTCCGATAAAGCACTTTCCGGTCTTCAGGGGGTGTATGTGAGCACAATTGAGCTCTTTATTCCAAGAATGAGAGTTCTCGCTGTTGTTGTGCTTTTTAACTCAGCAATTTTGTGTTGTGTGAATAGCACGACCCAAATCAAATCATTCAAATCACGTTTTTTTTTTTTTGCATAAGCGACTATTCTCTACACAGATAAATTAAACAAAACGCAACAGAACACAACATTTTGCTCATCCATAAATCATTTCCACAATACTTATTTCTTCCTTTTGTCTCTTTGAACACAGCACATCCACAAGCACCGCCTAGTTTGGGCTAGTCATCTGTGCAAGATCCCCGCCATACCTGACCCTGAAATCCCCACCGTGCAATCTCCTGACGAGAGATCTTGCCGCCCGTCCCAGCAGGTGCCCTATCCCAATTTACTCTCCACTCTTATCCTTGTCCAATATTGCGGCGTTGGCAGGTGTAACCTTATGATTTTCTCGAACCTTCTCTCTTTCTTCCTATCTGAGCTTACGGAATTTCAACTAGTTCCACACGTGCACCAGGACCAGAAGGCATGCCTTGCACCCAGCCTCCCTAGGATAAATTCTATACATATACCTTCGCTTATAAAGGTTCTGCGCATGATAGCAATACCATTCATTAAAGACATACTATCCGTCGATCTCGTAGCATGCCAATTTCGGTCTTGCTCGCTTCTGGTCCATCCTACAGCCCTGTTGGTCACTGAATCCAACATGACATAGACATCCTATATGAGGTGTGACAAAGTGAGCCTTTCACAAGACGGAAGACTATACACATGCTGTAGTGCAAAGCAATGGCGTTGAATGAGGAGTCAGGCTAAGCTCAAAGGGTGTGGGCAAAATAAATCCTACATAGCTTGAGTGCATGTCATACAATCGCAAAGCCTCTCACACAGCGATGGCAGGGAGCCAAGGCCGGACTAGCACCAGAGCCTCGCCGCTAGAGAAAGTGGCGACGCCGCGTTGGTGCTGGAACCTCACTACAAGATAGATAGCTTAAGAGAGAAAAGCTCCCTAGCGATCATTCTCAATCTACAATTCGTGCTCCTGTGCCGCACCCGAGCGCCGTCATCTAGCTCATTCTCCTTTTCAACAATCACCCTTTGTGCATGAGGATCACTCAAGACACGCAATATCAGCTTCATTGGCTTGTATGGCTGGGTGACACTATTTGTATATCCTTACAGCGCACCTGAGTTGCGTGTCTTCTACTGTTCCAAGCTATGTTGACGACCTTACATCCCGAACTGGAAAACATGAGGAAATTTAATCTTTGTTCCAACGGAAGCTGCTATTGTTCATTTCCCCCTTCCGAATCTATCTCGAGCTTTAGATATCGATCATAGTCTATCACAAAGTTTATGTAATTCCCTCAACTGAGACCCCGGAAGCGGCAACGGAAAGAATCCTGGAAACTGCGGGCGTAAGCAGCAGCACGACAGTAGGCTACCTCATAATTCACCTGAACGCATGCCTCATTACCAAAGGTTACGTATGGTGCAGGTGGTCTTCCTACTTATCTGGCTAATTATTCTGTGACCGGCTTAGAGAATCCCGTAAGTATCATGTTTAACTATTTATATCCCTTTGCAAAACCTCGGTGCAGCCAACACAGAGCAGATGGCCCAGCGACCAACCCAGCGGAATCTTTTCGTTGAGAAACGGACTTGGCCTGATGACTATCGGCAGAAGCACGACGGCATTCATCGGCTGTGGTCCTGGCAAGCTTGTGCGAATTGATGGTCTTGGGATTGCCTACTACTGCTGCAGTGTTCTTGCATTCACTTGAGGACAGTGTTTAACTTGAAATACAAGCCAGATCATGCCGAAAGCAAGCTGTAGAACAGCATAAGTGGAAAACATAGAAGATCAGAGGCTGACGGTCAGACGGTGCAGGATGGGGACTAGATGACAGGGTACGGGGTGCAGCATGTGAGGACGAATTGTGAGTTGAAAGTGATCTCTTGGAGAGCCTCCCCTAAGCTACCTGACTTATGTAGTGAGGCCCCGGCACCAACCCGGTGTGGGCCATTTCTCTGGCGGTGAGGCTGCGGTGCTAGTCCGGCGTTGCCCACAGCCTTCGTTGTGTGAGGCGTTTTACAAAGAATAATGAATACGAAAGAGTAAAGAGATTGATAGCATTCAAAATTACTTACGAACGCCTTCACCAAACAAATGGCCGCGCAGATCAGGATGAATAACCATAAGCTATGTAAACCTATCCCTGCCGCTTTCCTGGTTCAAGACAGTGTGAAAAGCACTTTGTTGGTCAATAAGATGATCCGCTATGCAAGGCTTGATACAGCTTGGACAGTGCCGAACATGTTATCCTTGCTGAACCTTGACTTCCATTAGGACAAATGTTTCCATAGGAAGACAGAATGCCCGGGTCCTATCTAAGAACGGGGAATCCGTGCTCCTCAAGGACTTTCCTCCAGTGCTCCCGCGCGGCAGCAGGGTCGGCTGCCGGGATGAAAAGATTTTTAGGACTAGGCAAGTCGATTGGAGGTTCGACCGAGGCTTTCAAAGCGATATTTAATCTCTCTCGGATGGCTTCCAGACACACGTGACAGTACCATGTTGGTGGCAACCACGTCCTTCCTTTAAACATCGGCAATTTCTGTATACAGGCTTTGTGATGTTCGGGGTGAATGCAACTCTACACACAGCTCCGTATCAGTTAAGCTGTCGAATGAGAAATTTCAACGCGAACTTGGAGTATGTCCACTAACCTTGTTGGCACAACTTATCCGTGTCTTGAGACTTGCACTGTTCACCTTCACGCCGCAGAGACACTCGTCTTTGGCACGCGATGATCTCGTAGTCATTCCCATCTTCTCAAAGTCGTATGAATTGTCGACCGCAAGCAAAGAGGAATCATTCCTCACGTCCTGCGACACGTTCATGCACGCTCTGTACATGTCCTCGCTGATGTAGCTTTTGCTCCACGCCGCGTAAAGAAAGTCTTCAAACATCTTAGCTATCGTTGCATCCTTCAGCCACGCACGCCGCTTGTGCAGCCATCGTCGTAGGCAAGGTCCGAGGAATATATCGCCGCGAGGCTGTTCGGACTCAATATGTGTATTCATGTCCAGAAGGAACAAACGCTCCTTCTCATCCGGTATCATCTGCATCATTTCCACACGTCGAGCGGCTCTTAGGTGTTCTTCGTCAATGTCGTCATCCTCATCCGACAGCATTTCTCCTGCGGTCAGTGTGGCTTTGTTATCCGAGGAGAGAAATCTGAAATCGGGTTGCGTGGGGTGGCGCGCTACCGGTACCCTCCGCTTGGTGCGCGCCGGTAGCTCAAGCTGAACATCCGCCACGGGCACATGGATAGGCGCTGGAAGTGGCTGGGGGATATCCTTTGCCTTCCGCCCTCTCATAACTGTGAAGCGGGGGTCTTTCAACACTTGTTGAGCGCTGATTGGAGCGTAGGGGTCATATGGAGTGGTAAACTCAAAGTCATCAATGACGCTGTCCTCTTTATCGCTTACGCCTTTGACTCTGCCCTTGTTGTTGGTGTTTTTATGCTTCGGGAATGAAACACCGTTTACAACGATTATGTCGACGACGCTCTCGTCAATGGCGCCAGCAGGCGCGTCGGTCTCGATGCTAAATTCAAGACACGTATGTGAATTGACAAGATGGACCTCAACCTTATCCAGCGACTTTAAATCCCGACCTCCACAGAGAATGCATTGATAGCCGTGCTTCTCAATCAATTGACCGTTAATGTGCCACCGCATGGTGACGTCCGTAGATGCAATTGACGAGCCTGATCTCGGTGTAGACACAGGTGTGGGAAGCTGTCCGTTACTTTTATGTCGCTTGGTCATGTTCCATGCCTCGAGTGGCGTGCTCGTTCGCCGGCGTTTTCCTGTGCCACTGCTGGGCAGCCATTGCTCTGTGCCCCAGCCCATGTTTACATTGAGCACGTACTTGGTCGTGGTGTCTTTCCCTGCGAAGATTGCCAAGTAGTCATTCGCCGCAGGACATCTTGGTAGCCTGGCCCATTGCGCCCACAGAACGCCATTTGGTCCTTCTGCGCTGTTGATGCTGAGCGCTTCCCACACATCATATCCGTCTTGCGGACTGGGGAATATGAGCTCAAATCGCATAAGATAATCCTCGGCCATAGCCTCGCGCCAGGTGATGTCATTTTCGACAATGTCTTTCATATGGTCCATCTGAAACTCGAAGGGCTTCTCGCCGGGTGTCAGAGTGGTGGAGAGGTTGAACCTCCCATCGGCTCTCCTTTCTCCATGCAATCTCGTCATCCTGTGGGTGGTGTGGAGACAGGTCTGGGGATTTCGTCTGCTGTAGATGCCTAAGCGAAGCCGACAGCGAACATCAATCACATTTCCTCGGCTTCGACCGTTCGAGGTTGAAGCACGAACGGCGGTCCTATCAGCTGTTGAACGTCTCCCACCGGGTGCCACGCCGAGCACAGAGACCTTAAGCTTGGGCGACAGACGCTCGTTCATCTCCGTCAGAAACACTGCACCCCGCAGGTCAAACTGGTCGCGTTCGAGCCGGGAAAGCTTGGCACGTTGGATTTTGTCTCTTTCACAGCATAAACGCTGATCGATATTACGCTGCAAAAAAGGTGGTTGCTTGGTCAGATCTGATATAATGAGGGCCCCGGCAAGCTGTTGGAACTGCTTTGTGTTCATGACAGGCGGACATCAGCTCGAACGCGTCATAGCGTTTGGAACATGAACAGCCAATGGATTTTGGGGTGGGGCAATGGTAAGAAAAAAGAGAAATAGCGTTTCCCAGCGGCTCAGAATGTCCGCGATGGAAAGTCCATTCCAGAAGGATGAATAGAGGAAAGAAAGCAGCCGGTTCAAGGCGGTTGTGCTGGAGCAAGGAGGTAAATTAGCGGGTGGATTTGACCAACGGATGGCAGCTACGCACAATCCTTAGATTTCCAAATATAGATGGACTATAGAGTGGTCGGCTGTGGCAAGGGAAGGGGTTACAGAGCAAACAACAAGTACAAAGGACAGAATCTGAGAGCGTCGTCGCGGCTGGATGACCACGCACGAAAGACGAAATTCCAGAAAGGGGATGCTTGCGGAACGAGTGCTGGACGTGACGAGATTATTGAGACTGCAGGGAAAGCTGAAGAGGGCAGTAAATATAGATGCAAGGAAGCATGTCAGATGATAGAGACGCGACTTACACGGGCGTGATGCGGTGGACGCCGGCGTTGGCGTGCGAGTTGGTCGCGTTCAGATTCTCGTCAGCGACTTGAACGCGCGAGATCATTATGAGTACAAGCAAGGTTAGAGCCACAGCACAGGCCAACGCAAGGCTGTCCAGCGCCAGACACGTGCGCACTCCGACAGCACACACAGAGTCAGCGCCTTCGGAACGATCTGCCCCGCCTGGGGCAGTGAACACGCGAGAGGACGGAGGGGACGCACGAGCGCAGGCGAAAGTTGCGGACAGGAATGGTGGGCAGGAAGAACAAGGCCAAGTCGCCAGCGGTTGGACGGCCTCGCGGCCTGAACTGTGCTTCGAGTAGGGCGAGCTTGGTGCTAAGACGTCGACCGTAGCGGACTTGGCGTGCAGTCGCGCGGCGGGCTTGGCGTGCTCGACGACTCGATCGCTCAGCGGCTGCTTGTGGCGCGGCCGCTGCTTGCTTCTGCTACTGCTACAACAGTCGCTGCTTCCGCCACTACTCCCTCGCCCTTCTGTCCCTGCAACCACCTCCTGCTCCCGCCGCTCCTGCTGCTGCTGTCCACCTCCACCGCCGCCCGGCAGGTCGCACCCTAACCCTAGTCCACCATCATCTCGGCCTTGACGCACGCGGAGCCCGTCACCTGCACCGAGTCCACGGCATAGTGACCTGGCGAGGATGCGCCTGCTACCCTCGTCGCTCTGAGCCGGCTTGGATCTTTTATCTCTCTTTGTCTGCTCGCCCTCCACCTCCGGACGCCTTCTGACAATGCAAATCTTTGCCAGCAATCCTTTCGTCGCAGACACCCCCGCCTGTCGCCCATACCATGGCTCCTCTCCGCCCTCGCCGCAGCTCGCATTCGGTGTCGTACCGAGAATCCCCAGCGACCGAAGACGAAGAACAGACCGACAAATTCGAGGCATCTGAGGATGCATCGCCTCCACCGCCACCCCGCTGTCGTCGGTCCACCAGACGAGGGGCGCCTTTGCGCATCACGCCTGGCTCGTCCAGGTCGATGCAAACCCGAAGGCGACCACGTGTGAGGTACGAGGAGCAATCGACGGACGACGAGGATGAGGATGAAGACTTCGTTCCAGATGAGCGAAGGGCTGTACCTGAGGTCGCTGCCATTGAGAGAGCACCTGCTATACGAACGAACCCCAGGCGTGCGTCTGGGCGGCTGCCTAGGAAGACAACCAAAGCTTCGCCGCGAAAGACGCTGCAGAGACAGTCGCAGATAGATTCGGATTCCCGCTGGCCGAAGCTTTCTCGCCGCCACCAAAGTACTGCCAAACCGCCTACATTACGCCATGTTTGTATTCATGCGTGTGCTAACCTGTGCGCAGATGTAGCGGCACAGCCAGAACCCCGTGGCCCTTCGCAGCCAGACCCGAGCTTTACGGGCAAACCGTGTCCCTGGACGTACCTCCCCTTCGAGATCCTTCGCGACATCCTAACATACGCTTCGTATCCGCTGCTCGACCACCAAGGCTCTGCAACAAGCCACGTAGAATGGCTCTTAAAATTCCGGTCCATACACCCGGCTTTGTTGGAGGCCTCACAAGCAGTGCTATATTACTGCCCGCCTCTGACCAGCGCTGCCGTAGCACATAAATTTCTGTCGCTGATGACGCAGACAAATCCGAGAGCGGCAAATTACAACGTCAAGGTCAGGCATCTGAAAATCGAGGCTCGGAACACACTGGCATATTCGGCCGGGGTTGAGCTTGGCTCGTTTGACTTGGGCGCGCTGGTGAGACAGCTGCCTCAGCTCACAGGCATTGACGTGTGGACGATGCTGGATCATCCTGATGTTAGGCGCGCTTCCATCACGTCGCGGTCGTGGTCGTATCCAGACACTATGTTCAAAGCGCTGGCTGATGTCGGTCAGCGCCTTCGCCGTTTTCACTGGAACTCGCGTTTCATGGGCAAGCAGGCCACTGAGGATCCTTCCGCAATGTACCGGTGGATGCATGATCTACATCAACTGCCCGCCTTTCAGAGCCTCACGTATCTTAAGCTGACGAATTTTCTCGGCGACAGCGACGCGAGGATAGATCTTGACTTCGCAGTGCATTTCTCAGCGCCTGGTAAACCGCTGACGGCAGCACAGCAGAAAAAGGAGGCTTTACGTCTAGAGAAAAAGAATGCCCAACACAGGCAGGACGAATTGCTAGCCAAGGCTGTTTCAGGTCTTCCGAACCTTCGGAAACTCGAACTCCACATGTGCAGCATTGTCGATGGCGACTGGCTGTGTCTTCTCCCGCAAGGTCTCACCCATCTCGGCATTCTTGAGTGCGATCGTCTCACATCTGAAGGGCTCGAAGAGTTCTTGAATACCCACGGTCAACACCTCCAGGTCCTAATTCTGAATCATAACCCGGCGCTGAGCATCTCGTTCCTTTCTACTTTGGCGAAAAGCTGCCCAGCGCTGCGGGAGCTTCGCATGGATCTGACATACTTCCGCGACCTGCTGACGGTGGATAACACAGCAGATCCAATGTATGAGCATCTCCTCCTTCCGGATGAGAGACCGACATGGCCCAGGACGCTTCAGACTATATCAATGAACCACTTGCACCATTTAAGCTCCCCTGCAGCAGAAGTTTTTTTCACGTCGCTGATAGAAAGTGCCGAGGAGCTGAAGGATCTGAGACGCCTGCTGCTTAGCATGAGCTTGGATATCTCTTGGCGGGACCGAGCAAAGATGCGGGACGTTTGGGAGTATAGAATAAAACGTGTTTTCCTCAGGAACACCCCACCGCCTAACCCATACTGGTGGAGTTTGGGGAGCTTCAAGCAGTGGAAGGAGAGGAAGGTTGCTGAGGTGGTCATCACGTCACAGAATCCGGAGCGTCACAGTGAAGTCACCACAGTCCCTGTCGATAAGACTGATCTTGACGAGGACGAGGACGACGACGGATCGGACATGCCCGTACGGAATAGAAAGCGCACAGCAGTTATTGTCAGTGGGAACACGCGCCGTCTTCGACCCCGCAAGACTGTTGTCGAAGAAGACCACACGGATGATACTGAACGACTGCCTACATTTGGCAGTAATGTACGCGACACGGTAATGGAGACGCTTGACCGGCACGTTCAAGGCATGTGTGAGGAGGTTGACGTGCGAATCGATAATATCCGGCCGCGCGAAGAACAGTTCCACGAGAATGATTTCCTGACCGCCGAACCAAGTGGGGATGAAGAATGGAACGGGGTCGATTTGGACGATGACGAGTTATACTACACTAGGAATGGAGGGAGAAAGCCAAGATACGCCTGGTAGTGGGAAAAAAGGGTTGATATATGTTCGCATATAATTATTGTATGTCTGTATGTGTATGTATGCATGGGATTGTTCATCTATGCATCTGTTGGCGCAAGAGGTTCGCAAAGAATTGAAACGAGCCGCACATATCAGGCAAATGAAGCAAATAAAATATGGCCAGCAACCATCTCACGCGCAAATCTTTCAATTTGGACGACGTCTTGCTCCCTTCCAGCCACTTAATGCTTCATTGGGAAGAATCTGCGTTCCTTGGTCTTACTCCTTCGCCCACAGGCGGGCCAGGCAGGCCAACGCGGCCCGCTGCCTCCATGACCTGTTTGGGGGTCTTCAACACCTACTTTCCAAAACACCGCACACAAATGCACTGGGCTCGACGGCAACAAAAGTCCCCGGTGCCCGGGACTCAAAGAGAAGGCGAGCGACTGGTCTGAACGCGCCAGGTCGCGGCCGCTTGGGGTGAAGAAGAAGATGATTGTCTAGCGAAGGTCCGAGCCCGCCATCGATGCCTGCCTGGAAGCTTTCATACGTCTCGGGCACGGCCTGACGTCGTAACCATGGAAACCGATATCTTGGCTCTACAGCGCAATGGCACTTTTGCTCCACTGGACGTTCGACGAGATGCACACCTCATACCACGCACTTTCTTTCAGCTGCTGCCCTGCGCTTGAAATGCTACCTCTCGGAATCCCCAAGGACGTCTGATCATCTTCAACATCGGCCTAGGCATGTCTGTCGCGAGACTTTCCCGACAAAGCAAACTTAGCTTCGACAAAGTGCATGCTCTCCTCGGGGCCGCCCCTTTTTCAGACAGCGCTGATTCCACCCCTTGGCTGCCTGATTCCCTGCGTTCTGTGGTTCCTCGATCTCAAGCGCTGGAACCGAGCTAAGCGAAGAGCTGAAGCTCCAATCCTCCTCACGCTTCCTCAACTTGGCCACCACCACGAGATGCAAGTAGATGATTAGCCATAGCAGCTGCCTCTTGCAGGCTAGGTCCATATCCTCGCGAATCCACGTCAATTAGATGCTGAGTTTAAGTGCCCTCCTTATTGAGCGGAAACTTCTAAAAGTTAGCTATACAATCGAGTCGAGATGGTGTACCAGCAATGCGTCGCGCAAGCGTCTTTCTAGGTAGAGCATAGATCTTTGCAGCTTGTGTAACCGACCGAAGTTGGCCTTTTTTTGATTGCTAATTTTGCTAATAATAACTATTCTTTATTATAAGATAACTACTGCAGTTTCATTGCCGCATGATTGTTAAAAGATAATCGACGCATTTTGGTTGGGCAAACGGGCCACCGCTTATAATGGATGTTAGACTATTACTGTGACTTTGGTTTGGTTTAATTCCTACACGGTTGTAGCAGCTCTTTCCTCCGCCGCTATGCCCGATTGGGAGGACTTCGGCGAATAGCCGACACGTGATAAATTACATAATAAGTTAAGTTAACGTTAAGTTATCCTAACTAGGATGGGTCTGTCAGTCTAAGCACATACCAAGTATCACGTGACATAAGCAAACGCTGGCTAGATAAGAGAGGAGAGCCAGGGGTAGGGGACAGGACAATAACCATACAATCGATCAGTCAAGACAGCATACAATGAACTAAGCAGGTTTACGATCTCACTTATGCACCATTCATCGTTCCCGTGATCTTCCGCACAGACATTGACAGGGTCAGGGTAGAAGTCATGACCCCCGTGTGCACGGGCCTAGGTATGCACGCGCCATCCACCACCAGCACCCAGGCACTATATTAATTAATAGCATATGCAATAATGGTTCAATCAATATAAAATTATATATAGTATTATAAGTGATTTATATGAGCCTATTGACTAAGTTTCATAATCTTTAAGCCATTGTGGCGGTTTGCGCAAACGTTTTGACTGCCCATCTGCCACCTTCGAAGAATCACCCTTAGTACCATCCACCACCATCACCTCGGGATTATGAAGCTTTTTTGTCACCCGTGATTGCTTTATTAGGCCATTTTCTTGGTGTTGAGCCTGATTAGGTTTAGCCTGCTTAATTTTTGAAGGTGCAACAGGCTTTGAAGATGCATCCTTAG
>NW_015622323.1:4244-10824 GCF_000836295.1 Verruconis gallopava | reverse complement strand
AAAACTGAGGTAGGTCATGTTGCTTATATAGACCAATTACCCCGCTTTTCATACAACCTCGGTTAGTTGAATACCTCGGTTATTACCTAATACCTGAATGACTAATATTTTCATTCTGTTATTTAAGAAATATATTATAAATCTCATTCTGGATTAACACTAAAAGATATACTTTATATTCCAGAATTACAGGTTAACTTAATTTCAGTTAACTAAGTAATTAAAAATAGAGTGGTTATTACTAGTTCAGCTAGTAAAACTAAACTTACTAAAAATGGAAAGCCTATAGCTGAGGCAATCTATAAAAATAAGCTTATAATCTTAGAAACTAAGATAAATAAGCAATAACAACTAATAGAGGAAAATGAGGACTTAATTTTCCTCACAGAATCTGTAAAGAAAACTAAAAATCAAGTTTTCCTTATAGATGAAAATCAAATTACACAAGATCCATAGCATGCTAGGCTGGCGTATCCTAATAATAAAGTACTTTTTAAATTATAAGATAATATAGAAGGCATTATTATTAAGGATAACTCTCAAAAAGATTGCACTATATATATATAAGTAAAACTTACTAGAAATATTAGTAAAGAACCATCTACTAATAGTTCTAGATATTTATATAAAATACATATAGATATAGGCAGACCTATTATACTAAAAATACTAAGTAGCTATAGGTATTATATTATATTTCTAGATAATTACTTATAATATCTTTCTATCAAGCTATTATTATCAAGGAAAGATATACATAAGGTAATTATAAGAAATATCCGCCTATTAGAGAGACAAGCGCCTAATAACGAAAAATTGGCTATAATTCAAATAGATAATGAATTTAAGTCAAAAGCCCTAGCAGAATATCTATTAGAAAAGGGGATTATAATTACTTATTCAGCCCCATATACACCTGAACAAAATAGGATAGCTAAGAGGTTAAATAGAACATTACTTAATAAGGTTAAAGCCTTATTATTTAATACTAATTTACCTATATACTTATAGGGTGAAGCTATAATAGTAGCTACCTATTTATATAATAGGATATTAAACAGCTCATTAAGCTTCAAAACCCCATATAAGATGAAATTAGGTAAAAAACCTAATATAAGTAATATAAAAATCTAGGGATTATTAGCTTATCAAAGGCTACCTAATCAGGTATTAAATAAGCTGGACCCAAGATCAAAACCCTATTATCTAATAGGATATAGATCAAATTAATATAAATTACTAGATTTTACATCTAATAAGACTATCTGGTCGAGAGATGTAAAAATACTAAAAGGCAGATTTAGAGAATTACCTCTTGATTTTCTAAAAAATCCTTATATATCTAAAGATATATTAGATATAGAATTAGTAGATTCACCAAATATATCTAATCAAGAAGATATAGAGGATGAAATAGCCCTAGTAACTAGTAATAACTAAGAAAACTTAATAGATCCTAATAACTGGTAAAGCCTATATAATCAGTTATTAGAACAAGCCCTAATAACTGATATAGAACCAACAAGCTATCAAGAGATAATGACTCATCCTGACAAAGAGCATTACTTAGAAGCTTATAATTAGGAAATTAATCAGCTTATTAAAAATAATACATGGACCCTAGTACCTAAACCTAATCAAAAGGTTTTATAGGGTAGATGGGTATTTAATAAGAAGATTAAACCTAATAGTTCTATAAAATATAAGGCTTGCTGGGTAGTAAAAGGTTATATATAGGTATATAGTATAAATTATAAAGAAACATTTGCTAATACTGCTAAGCCTGATACTATAAGAATTCTATTATATATAGCTATATATTATAACTGGTCTATAGAATAATGGGATGTAAAACAAGCATTCCCAAATACACCTATAGATATAGAAGTATATATAGAACAACCTTAAGGATTTATAGATTAAGAAAAACCTAATTAGGTTTATAAGCTTAATAAAGCTTTATATGGTCTAAAACAATCTGCAAGACAGTGGCAGCTATTTTTAACTAATATATTAGTTAAAAAATTAAAATTCTGCCAATCTGTTATAGATACTGCTATATATTATAAAGAAGATATAATATTAGCAGTATATATAGATGATATATTAGTTTTTACTAAAAATTATTATCTAACAAAAATACTATATCAAAGTTTAACCTTACAAGGATTAGAGATATCTAATCTAGGTAAGATTAAACACTTCCTAGGAATTCAAATAAAAAGACAAGCTAATAATATATATATTAGTTAAGAAGACTATATATATAATATCATTAGTAAGTTTAAAAAATCCACAGTTAAACCTAGGAAAATACCACTACCTACTGGTACAAAACTAGTAGAAAATACAAGTAAGGCAAATATAAGAGATATAAAACAATTTCAGCAAGAAATAGGATCTCTTATATACCTTACTATATAGACCAGACCTGATCTAGTAATAAGTGTTTACTTATTAGCTAGATTTATATCTAATCCCAGTTAAGAACATTTCAAAGCTATAAATCATCTATAGGGGTATTTATTAAATACTAGTAAATACTGCCTATCCTATACAACAAATTAATCTAGTCTAATAAACCTAACTGGTTATATAGACTCAGATTAGGGGAGTGATTTTATAGCAAGAAAATTAATATTAGGCTATATATTTTTCTTTATATAAGAACCTTGTAAAGAAAATTAAATAGTATAATCAGCACCTATAGTATGGTTTTCTAAACTTCAAAAAACCCCTGTTATAAGTAGCTGTGAAGCTGAATATATGGCCTATAAAGAAGCCATAAAAGAAAATCTATTTATTAATAGTTTTATAAAAGAACTTTATATCTTTAATAAGGCTATTAATAATAGTAAGATAATCTATATAGATAGTCAATCTGCAATAGTATTATCTAAAAATCCATTATATTATGCTAGAATAAAGTATATAGATATAATATATCACTTTATCAGATATTATATAGTAGAGAATAATATAGACCTTCTATATATTCCTACTAACAAAATGATAGCTGATGGATTTACTAAAATACTTACAGGACCTAAATAGTAAGTATTTTTCAGAGGTCTTAACCTAAAATAAATATAAGATACCTGATCAAAATAAGCTATATATAAGTACCTAAATTGTCCTACTTATAATAGCTTAAGGGGGTATGTTAATCCAGAATGAGATTTATAATATATTTCTTAAATAACAGAATGAAAATATTAGTTATTCAGGTATTAGGTAATAACCGAGGTATTCAACTAACCGAGGTTGTATGAAAAGCGGGGTAATTGGTCTATATAAGCAACATGACCTACCTCAGTTTTATAAAGTAAGTAAAACAAAATATATATCTTCAATATATAAGTTTTCTTCTATATAAATCTTACTAAGCATCCGCCCTCCAATACCAAAGCTTAACACTTTTCTTTAGTTTTAAACTTATTGTTACGACGTACTTGTCAGTACGGTTAGAGTAACATGGGTCACGGCTAGGCGATGCCAAGCGGCAGTCTCAGTCTTGGCATGTGAGACTTTCTGCACCAGTCTCAGTCTTAGTGGATAAGACTATATACATAAGTCTTATTAGGAGCGATTGAGACTTGGTTAGGAGGGGCAGAAAGAAGGTCTATATAAGGAGGGCTAAACTCAAGTCTATACTTATTATAATTTAATTATCTAGTTTATCTAATAGTTAGTTTAAATATATTTTTATACTCTTAAAACTCAGACTACTCTAAGTTATAAATATAATTATCTTATTACAGTCCTTCTATAATAAGCTCTTATTATATATTATTCCTCTACTTTAGGAAGCTAAACCCTTCCAAAGTAGCTTATATTAGTAAAACTAGTTAATATTAAGAAGGTATTTCTAATAAAAGTTAAATTACTAAATTATTAGATAAGGTAAGGAATAATACTTTATATCTTCTATCTTTAAGAGAAGTAGTGGAAGTTAACAATAGTCTAATCTACTAAAAAAGAAGGTTAAGGTTACTTTAAGTACCAGTACTACTAGATAATTAATATATAGAATAGTAGTATCTCCACCACCTCCACTACTACTAAGAGATCTGGAAGTCCTACTAGATACTTAATTGTTTGACAACTCTGATTTATCTAACTCAAACTCTGACTCTAAAAGTGAAAATCTCTTTAATAATAAAATAGTATAACTAAAAGTTAA
The DNA here is from genome assembly GCF_000836295.1 of Verruconis gallopava. Lineage (NCBI taxonomy): Eukaryota > Fungi > Ascomycota > Dothideomycetes > Venturiales > Sympoventuriaceae > Verruconis > Verruconis gallopava. Next base: position 6,641 of record NW_015622323.1, on the reverse strand, counting down.
TCTATCTAAATCTTTTAAAGGGGAATAATCTAAATATAAAGCTTTTAGATCTTAGTTTAGGATTTATATTTACTAGAACCAGGATAAGCTCAATACTAAAGAAAAGAAAGTTATATATACTATTTCTTATCTAAGAGGAAATACATATACCTAGATCTAGAGGCAAGTTAATTAATATATCCTAAAGAAAGGAGATATTCTATATAATATTAAGAGAATTTTCTAGAGTTATTCTATATTTATAGGAGAAATAGATTAGTACTTTCAGCGAGTTAATAAGGCTTATCTAGCTAAAAAGAAGTTATTAGAATTATATTAAAAGTTAGATATAAGTTCCTATATAGTCAAATTTAAGAAATAGGTGGTAATCTTAAAATAGAATAATAACATACTTTATACTAAGTTTTTTATAAGACTTAAGCCAGAAGTTAAAGCTTAGTTATAGTTTAGGGAGAAAGAGATATCTATTTTTACTAAACTTATTAAATTAGTAATTAGGGTTGATTCTATTCTATTTAAAAATAAGCTTAATAAGTAGGGAAAGATACCTAGATATTAACCTAACTATAGGAGACTATAATACTCTACTAATTATTATAGACTATAGCTTATAGAGATAGATAAACTCCAGAAAGGCGATTAAGCCCTAAGAAAGCCCAAGAATTTTAAGAAAAACACTGGAAATTATTTTAAATGTGGCTAACTAGGACATTTTACTTAAAACTGTTTGAAACCTAAAAAATAATTAATTAAGACTCTAGGAATAAATATATAAGTATAGAAGATTACTATACTTAAAAAAGGCTCTTATAATATATACTAATAGGGACTAAATCAGAATATAGGACTATAGGATAAGACTGTAATTTAGGGAATCTTAAAATAATATCCTAATATTCAGATAAATATAACTTATAAATTCTATTAGGTACTACTAATTAGCTATTGTAAGGTCCAGGATTATGGATTTTAGGAGTATAGTGAAAATAAGGACTTAAGAGAACTATTATAGGAATATCCTTATGGACTACCAAAAGTTTCTTTTATATAAGTATAATAAATACTCCAGATTAAGGGTATTAAGGGTAATAATTATTATATATACTATAAGTATCTTCCAGTCAATCTTTATATAGCTTGGGGTTATTAATATCTGAGGCACTATATACCAGTAATATAATAGGGAATTATTAATAAAAACTATATATTAATTAATATTAGACTATTATTATAAGGAATCTAAAGTATGATTGGAAATCTTAACCCTAAAGAGAATAAAATAATAGAAAATATCTTTATATATATTATAAAACTTATCTATATAACAGATGATTTAATAAGAAGGGCTATTATATAGATTTTATTTAAAGACCTATATTAAATTAGATTTTAGATAAACATAGATCTAGATTCTGAAGATCTACAGAAGATATATCAACTAAACCTATAAGTAATAAAAGAAATATCTAACCTAAATAAGAGTTCTGAGGAATAGGAGTTAGGTGAAGAAATGCTTGATGATAGTAAAAGCGAGCACCCTTACTTCTTAGGAAATAAGGAGATTGGCTATTAAGGGGCGTAATAGTTAACTCTTAGAAGGAACCTTAAAGCCTTAATAAGTTAGAGGAAAGTAAGCTAATGATAGAAGTTAAGATTATAGGTAATTCTACTATAGCTATAATTAACTTAGGAGCTACAGCAGACTTCTTAAGTAATTAGTATATAAGGGAGTAGAGTTTACCTGTGAGGAACGGAGTAGGAACATACGCACGGTACGGCTGCGCTCAGGCCGCGGGTCACGTGCTCCAAGGGGAAGCAGTATTTAAGCTACGCACAGTGTCCACCTTAGTTTTACTCCTTAGTCGTCAGTTTTGATACCAATCCATACTCATTGCTCCCCATCCTGATATCACGCTTACATTCACCCCTTACACTATATGTATAAGTCTCATCAGGAGCGATTGAGACTTGGTCAGGAGGGGCAGAAAGAAGGTCTATATAAGGAGGGCTAAACTTAAGTCTATACTTATTATAATTTAACTGTCTAGTTTATCTAGTAATTAGTTTAAATATATTTTTATACTCTTAAAGCTTAGACTACTCTAAATTATAAATATAACTACTTTATTATAGTCCTGTTACGAGGTAACATGGTGATCACGTGAAGGGAGAGCGATCATGTTGATCATTCATGATCGAGGTGATCAGTCTGCATAAGCGAAAGGTTGTGATTCGCTCAGAAGGATTGAACGAATCAGGAATGCAGTTAGTGATCAGTCTGATCATTCATGATCAGAATGATCGCTGAGAATCAGGCAACAAGGACACTGGAACAAAGGTCTATATAAACATCCTGTCCCTACTGGCATTACACCTCTTTGTGATTCAACTGTCTAG
>NW_015622323.1:0-1000 GCF_000836295.1 Verruconis gallopava | reverse complement strand
GTGGTCTGACAGATGGTGAGCTCCGAGAGCTAGCAGATAATCTCGCCGTTTTCACTCAGGCCGTCGGAAACCAAGAGGTTTTAAATGCATCAGATTCTCACGATAGTATCGTGATAACTCAAACAGACAGTTGAGGTTTTTATACGGTTCCCAAGTGTTTTCTTCCTGTGGGTATCCTTTCCATTTTATAAGGTAGAAGTGTTGACATCTTCTAACCTGGTAGTCTAGGATCTTCTCAACCTCGTATTCCTACTCGGTAGGGTCTTCTAATTCGGTTTCCTTATCGAGGGGAGTCTCCGGATCCGCTTTCTCCAGTAATGACACATGAAAGATAGGGTATATCTTCATACTCTTGGGTAGTTGCAGTTCATAATTTACTGGTCCTATGATCCTTTTGACTTTAAATGGTCCGATTTTAAGAAAATCAAGTTTACTATTTTGGCGCTTGGTACGAATGTTTCATCGCCAAAGATAAACTTTATCCCCCTCCTTAAGGTCTGGTCCCTCAGACCTTTTTCGATTTGCCTGAGAGATCATTCTTTTGTTCAGGAACATAATGTCAGATCGTAGTTAAGTATGAAGCGATTGCAGTTCTTCTGCAAACAGCGTTGCTTCCGTAGGCAAGTGTGCCGACGTGTCAACCATTAATCTTGGTTCCTTTCCGAAATTCGCGTAGTAAGGTGACATTCCTATGGTACTCTGCTTGGTTGCGTTATATGCTAGCGCTGCCTATAATAAAAGCTATACCCAATTACTTTGTTCATCGTTGACATATATTCGCAGATATTGTTCCAATATTTGGTTTACTCGCTCCGTCTGGCCGTCGCTCTGTAGGTGATATGCTATTGACATTCCTTATATTATTTATAGCACTTGGCATAATTCTCTCCAAAAATGAGATGTGAATATCTTATCCCGGTCAGAGATAATCTTTTCGGGTATGCCAAATTTCCCTACTTCTCTCAAGAAGACTTTCGCTAAGTAAGAAGCCGTAAATTGT